>NC_072003.2:58880224-59180329 GCF_028885655.2 Pongo abelii
AAAGGAGCAAAAATGTAGCAATTTTAAATAAGATCAACCGGGTAGAAACTATAGCCAATGAAAAGTCTACTAGTAGGTAAGATTTCTGAGAGTTTTAAAAGTTCTTTTTTTAAATGTAATGTTAGGGAAATTCTTGCAAAGGTAATCAGACATTACTAGAAGCAAGAATCTACTCATAAGAATCTTCTAGACTCAGATGCCAGACATTTGTGGAGAGCTTAGATGATAGTAAAGCGAAATCTGGACAATACATTCACTATATCTTAAGGATTCTTGCCTTTATCTGCATGGACCATTTGGGAGCCAGTAAGTGAAAATATCTAAGTCTTCATTAAACATTATTTAATAGGAAAAGAAACAAAATACGACACGGAAAGAAAAGAGTCAGTGATTTTTCTGAATCATGAGAGTGTAACTTAGCTAAAATACAAAGTTACGTTAAAATATCTCTATGAAGCAGTCATATTTTCCTCCAGGAGAAGTTATTTCATATTAAATCGTAACATCTCCAGTAAAAGTGTTTGTGCTTTTCACATATAATATTTATTTGGGCAAACAATTCAATACTGATTTTAACTGTCTAAATGGAATTTTTAGGGAAAATGGTGTGTGGCAGTAGCACATATTTCCTAATGGAAACATTTGTTTCTTAAATTATAGAAGGGGGAATAATAAAGTTGCTTTTATTTCTTTTCAAGGCTGTTGGGACTTTAGTACTTACAGTATGATATGGTTAGTGTTCCCCTGGGGTAGGCAAAATGTATTCCCTTCTGGTTTGTGAAAATAACTGTTCTATAGGTTGGAAATAATTTCTGTTTGTGTGATAAATTCATACTTCCATACTTTTCAACCCAAAATATGCCAACCATTATGCTAGTGCCCACTTTCACAGGTTAAGTTCTGAACTACTTGAGACAACCTATAACTCGTAAGTCTAAGAACGATTTTCCAGCCAATATTTTCTGACTGTTTTTGCCGCCTCCTCCAATCCTGTCCATGTTAGAATCACACTGCTGACCTCTCTGACAAAGCTTCAGTATCACTCTAGACATTTGGATTTATAACTCATCCAGGTAACCATGCTGTTTGCTCATTCATTCAACAAACATCTTTTAAAACCCACTTTTCTAGTTTCTGCCACTACCAAGATAATTAGACAACTTCCTGACTTCAGAAAGCATTTATAAATCCTAGTGGAGGAGATGTTATATAATACACAGGTAAACAAATAAATATTTATAGATCCTTTTTCTGAGAACTAAACAAGACTCTCCAGTGTTGGAGGCTGAATACAATAGTTTAGCTTGGACTGGGAGCAGCAGCTCATGCCTGTAATCCCAGCACTTTTGGAGGCTAGGGCAGGTGGATCATGGGGTCATGAGTTCGAGACCAGCCTGACCAACATGAAGAAACCCTGTCTCTACTACAAATACAAAATTAGCCAGGCATGGTGGCACATGCCTGCAATCCCAGCTACTCGGGAAGCTGAGGCAGGAGAATCTCTCGAATCCAGGAGGCGGAGGTTGTGGTGAGCCGAGATCGCGCCATTGCACTCCAGCCTGGGCAACAAGAGCGAGAAAAAAAAAAAGTTTAGGTTGATGATAAGTTGAGCAGTGATTTCAGAGACTACATCCCCTTTACAAGAGGAAGTTTGCTTTTTCTAAGCCTCCAACTTCATTGAGGGATAAGACCTATATTGCCAAGCAAGACTCGAAACCAGAAATTATAGGAAACGTGTTATTTGATTCTTAGTCATGGAATGTTTCACTGTTGTGATTGATGAATCACTGCCCACAGCTCTTGGGACAGGTGTTCCCTATTCTCTCTGTAATGCTCTAACCCCCCATGGAATGCACAGATCATCACATATAAATAATTCAAAAACAAGTCTCAGTAAATGCTGCTTCTTTCTTCTGTTTGAAATGTTAATTTCCTTTTTGAAGTTTTTCCCGTTTGATAGCAGGATGCAGTTTTGCTTTATTGCCAAAGATAGACTGGTAGAACTGTGTGAATGCCTTCTGTGCTACAGAGAATGGAATTTCCAAATTAAAGACAAAACAAAACAAAACAAAGCAAAAACCATATCCATTGTAGCCAGGTTTTTCAACCTTCTTTTTTATCTTTTAAAAATTGGATGTTTTTGACAAGATCTAAATTCAGCTTCATTGCAAATAAAATTATATTTCTTGTAGAAAAATTATATCCCCAAACTCTCACATAGGTGTTTGCCATACACGTATAGTATCTATTTTATTTTGTTTATATAATCTTACACATTTATATTAAATATCTCTATATGTCTTCATTCAAATCTTTATTTTATTATTATATTCGTGAAATCCTTTAGATTAAAAAGAGGGGGCTTTTTAAAATATTAAAAACCAAAGATAAAATAAGAAATCTCAAGCTCTGCACCTTTCTTTGGCGCTAATGGTAGAACATTTCCTAGCAGAATGTAGATGTTATAACAATTCTGCAGTTCTGGCAAGCATAAGGAATACAACTTTTAATTTAATCACTAATTTTGGTAATTTACCCAAGAGGTACAAATGGTTGTATTGTATTCGAAATCTTCTAGAAAACTGATCATCTAATCTTTTTCTTAGAGATATTTATCCTGTCACAGTTTGCTTCAGAGTATGATTGAGTTGAGATCCACCAGGGAGTCAGTGTTAAAATAAATAATGAAGACAGTGAGAAGTAGGAAGTAAGAGTGTGGGTTTAGATGTATGTTTCAATTTAATGCTCAAGTGTGGATGTACCGCACACTCACATGATGAACAGGACCTCTCTGAAAGCTAAAAGGGCCACTTGGCTCTTAGTAAAACAATAACTGATAATATGGAACTCTGAGAGGATGCTAGTGTCACCATATGAAAGAACCTTGACTTTGGAGAAGGTGAAATTAGAAGGTGAGGATTTGCATCCCAGCTCTACCACATACCAGCTGTGCACCATTGGACACTTTCTTTCAACTATTTGAGATAAATTGGGTATAAAAAAAGAAAAAATTACCTATGTAGTCAAATATTAAACTATTGATATTTGATTAATATTAATAAAACATTATGTGCATGACAGTCATTAGACAAATTAGATAAAAATCCCAGATTGCACTTCCTAAACTTTCTGATCCTCAGAATCTCAATTTTCAAAAGTTACCCAGGCAATGATGATACAACAAGTCCACTATCCACTTTCTGGCAATTTTATGATCTTGGTGATTGTTTTTAGCTTATTAAGTGAGACAAAGTTATCAAAATATCTTGTTGCTTTGCAACTTGCTAAGCCTGTTTTGTGGCAATGTTTTGATTACTTTTATTATCCTGATTTTCTGACAATGAATTCAAACAACTTGAGCAAGTAGTTGTACCTTTGGCTCAGTTTATGTAGTGATAAAATGAGTAGGTTGAGCTACTTTAACAGTTTTATATCAAGCTAAGTTTTTAGGTTTTATATCAAGTTTATATCAAGCTAAGTTTTGGGGGTTTTTTTAATCCCTAGGTTTGATTATTGCATTAAGTTGTTGATGCTGTATTTATGTAAAACTCCATGTTCATGTGTGTATATGTTACTATCGTGATAGTGGGACCACTTTTGGAAACTTTCCAGAATTGTAGATAATAGAATTAATTTTCTGTCAAAAAAGTTTAACCAAAATTTATTTAACAATTGAAGTAGAAAATGCTGAGTTTATGATTTTCTCTTGTATAATTAGGGGAAAATGAAGGGAAAGACCAATTTTCCAAATGACTTCAATTTGAATAGGAAACAGAAGTCTGAATAAATGGCAATTCTTTCTACATGGAATTTCCTTATGTAAATAAAAATCTGGCACTAATTTTAGTCTGTTGTCTATCTGATTTACTTACTCCTCAAATGGTAAAATAAGTAACAAATCAATGAACTGTAAAACATGTTTAATTTTACATGGGAAGGGGAATGCATGGAAGATTTCACAAAGGATTTATCATCTACAAAATGTTTTGAAGAATGAGTAGACATTCCACTGTTCATTTTTGACCCATTCAGAGGCTTCTTGTTTCAAAGACAATGCAGGGCTGGGTGTGGTGGCTCACACCTGTAATCCCAGAACTTTGGGCAGCCGAGGCAGGTGGATCACTTGAGGCCAGGAGTTTAAGACCAGCCTGGCCAACATGGTGAAACCCCATCTCTACCAAAAGTACAATAATCAGCCAGGTGTGGTGGTGCATGCCTGTAGTCCCACTACTCGAGAGGTTGAGGCAGGAGAATCTCTTGAATCCAGGAGGCAGAGGTTGCAGTGAGCTGAGATTGTGCCACTGCACTCCAGCCTGGCTGACAGAGTGAGAACCTGCCTCAAAAAAAAAAAAAAAGGGGGGAAAAAAAAAGACAATGCAGGAAAAGTTTGGAAGAATCATTCTGGTAATAATTTTTTTTTTCTGTTTTTCCATAGGTTAGCATGACTATTTCCAGAAAAGAAACCTCAGATAAAACCATATCTTAATGTTATTTTTGAACTACCTAATGATGCCACAGTGAGATTATCTCCTAGTAAGATTATTCTCTGTACCAATTTTTCTGTGCCAAGTTATCTATGGAGATTATTGTAATTAGCCAAGGATGTGGAAAGATGCATACTGAGCCATAAATGAAAAGAAAAGGAATTTTCTACTAAGTGGTAACTTCTTGTTTAAGGATCCTAAAATTTTGATGTTTTTAAATTTCACATAGACTCCATATCCCAGTTTGCCTATTAATGAGGATAAGATACATTTTATAAAATTTCCTTAAATTCTCCTGGGATGTCAATGCAGCCTGCACTCTGAGGTCAAGTTTCTTCCATTAGGAAGGTGTTAATTTGGATAAAATTAAACTATTTAAATGTCCACAGAGATTTGATGAAACTAATTGAGTTCAAAATATATTACAAATGTTGAGTGATTATATTATTATAGTAACATATTCATGCATGCATAAGGACAATAAAAATAAAATGAAACAAATGGTAAAATGAGGATTGTACCCAAGTCTCCTGGCCTTCTGACTTAAAGGAAGATGTTTTTGATATTTAATTTTAATTTTGCTTTAAGTTTAGTGCTTATTTACCATGATAAAGAGATGACAAGGCTGTAGGGTGTAGTAGCATGACATTATAATTGATCTTTTTTCCTAGAAAGCATAGGTTAGTTGAAAATTGATATATGCATAATTTTCAATGAATGGAGGTGTTAATGGAAATAGATCTAAAATAATTGCTGGAAAGAAAAACCCTCATGGTTCCAGTCATGTCAGTTTACTATTCTGATGTACTGCTGTCTTCCACATTGTCTCCCTCTGAACATATTTTAACTATATATTTTGTATAGCTGGTAAATTTGGAAACACATTCTCATTTAGCTCTGAATAATTCAGAAAAGCAAGTTGTTTAGCATGGCTAGTGGAGAGGCGTTAAGGTGGGAAAAAAACCCTGATTTAGATAGACATGGAATAAATCCTCACCTTTGTCCTAAACAAATGCTATGACTTGAATTCTTTGATTCACATTCTTTCCTCCTTGCTCCTTTTTTTCTTCTTACTTTACCTCTTTTTCTTTCTCCCTCCTCCCTTCCCATACCCCTCCTTCTTTCCTCCATTCAACATTCCCTCCCCCTTTACTTTCTTCGTTTTACTTTCTCTGTCAATCTTTCTCTCTTGTTTTAAAAACTTAATTTAGTGTGTGACACTTTACTCTGTTTTACACCCACTGGGTGTTTACGTTGGGATTGGTTTGCAGATGGGGTGTGTGTGGGCAACAGTGAATAGTGATTAAACCATCTCTGTTTTTTTTTCAGATCTCACTCTGTGAGCTGGCTGTTTCATTTCTGTGATGCTTCAGATGTTCTGATTGTATTGAATAATGCAATTATTTCTCATATATTCTTTTAGCCAAGCATTCATCTAAATATTGATGATACTAAAAACTGAGTATGTGTTTATTTACTTATTCATTCATTCATGAATTCATAATAGGCAGAGTGTTCAGCACTGTGGATATAATTGAAAAGCCATTGTCCACACCTACAAAAAACTTAGACTCTACTAGAAGAGAGTATCACATAAGCAGAAAATTATAATACAGTATGCTTCGTATTATAAATGTCATTGATACATGGAAGGATCAGAGGGGCATTAGAAGAAACACCTACAAATTTGGAGGAGGATCCCTGATGGGGATCAGAAAACACTATTACTTTCTTTTTCTTTTTCTTTTTTTTTTTTTGAAATGGAGTCTTGTACTGTTACCTGGGCTGGAGTGCAGTAGCGCAAATTCGGCTCACTGCAACCTCCACCTCCTGGGTTCAAGCAATTCTCCTGCCTCAGCCTCCCAAGCAGCTGGGATTACAGGCGCCTGCCACCACGCCCAGCTATTTTTTTGTATTTTTAGTAGAGATGGGGTTTCACTAGGTTGCCCAGGCTGGTCTCAAACTCCTGACCACATGATCCACCTGCCTCAGCCTCCCAAAGTGCTGGAATTACGGGCATGAGCCACCACGCCCAGCCAGGAAACACTATTTCTAACAGATATTTCATATTCAGCCTGACTTCCATCTGAAGGTGATATCAAAGTTAAGACATGGTAAATGAGTTGATGTCTTAGTCCATATTCTCTAGAAAAAAAGAAATTTAAGCGAACCTATAATTTTATCCCTGGAAAACATGAATGAGGGAAAAAGGGAAGTGAGCAAAAAGAAGTTGGGAAGAAAATGCAGTGGGTGTGTAGCTTAACAAGAAAACCCGGTAGGTCACTTAGTAAGGTTGGATGTAGGTGGGAGCTACATGGAACTTCTACACCTCTCATTCTCATCTCTGCTCTCTTATTAGGCAAAGCTTGCTTTATGGGTCAACTCCACCACACTTCTGGGTTATGTTATCTAGCACCTCTGGGCAGATGCAGAGCTTTCATGGGTATAGCTGTGACTGCCCAGGGCACTAGATTGGCCATTGCTAGGCATTGACAGCCTTCCCAAATCCAGAGTCCTCAGAAGAGGCTGAGAAAACTGCAACTTTCAAGAGACGAAACAACGGCTTTGACTTTGGGGCCAGGGAAAGAGTATGAGGTATTACTGGCCACCTCTAGCATAATAGTAGCACAATTGACAAAGGCCAGTTGGCAGGCAGGCCTGAATGACTCTTAGGAAGTGCACACATTTGTTCTAAGGCAGAGAATCCAGGCAGAGGCAAATGTGGAGTGGAGAACATTATACTTCATTTTTATTGTTTCCTTGTAGTCTCATAAATGTCTACATATGGCCGGGCACAGTGGCTCACGCCTGTAATCCCAGCACTTTGGGAGACCGAGGCGGGCTTCACGAGGTCAGGAGTTTGAGGCCAGCCTGGGCAACATAGTGAAATCCCGTCTCTACTAAAAATACAAAAATTAGCTGGGTGTGATGGCGGGCACTTGTAATCCCAGCTATTCGGGAGGCTGAGGCAGAATTGCTTGAACCCGGGAGGCAGAGGTTGCAGTGAGCCGAGATCACACCATTACACTCCAGCCTGGGCGATAGGGTGAGACTCCATCTCAAAAAAAAAAAAAAAAAAAACTTTACATATATTACGCATATAAAAGTTAATAATAGAGGTGATTAGGAAAATAGGTATAGCCAGAGCCTGAAGGGAATTATATGCCAATTTGTACTTTTTCTTGAAGAAATTGGGAAACCACTGTAGTACATGGTAAGCATTTGCAATTTAAAATATTTATAAAATAATATGTCTAACGCCAGTAAATTAGTTCTAATTCAACCTTTATATCATCACATGTACTGGGCTCTAGATGCCAATTAAAACCTGGTACATGAATCATTACCACAAAAACACTAATGATAAAAAACACCAATATTTTTACTGTATTACCTTTTATAGATGTATCCTCATATGTATAATGAGGATATTAGCAATGTCTTCCATGGGGCTATGGTGTGAAGGATTTACCCGCCATTAAGGAATTATTCAATGGAGCTTGTGAAAGCACAGTAAAGAAAAACCTTATTCAGGACCATCGTGGTACACATGGGACCATGGTAATGGGTTTTTGCAGTGGGGGAGCGATTGGGCTCCAAACGTAGCATGGGCAAGTAGGAATGTATACCCAAGGAGCAGGGTGAGGGTCAGTGATTGGAAAATGACTAAAAGGAAATATCAGAGCTAAGGGGGATTCTGGCTAAACCAACCTAACAGGATTCTAGCTGAAGACAGGCCAGGGTGATCAGACATCATCTGAGGCGTGGTGAAGGATGAGGCACCTGATCAGATATCAAGGGTGATCAGATACCCAAGGTGAGGAGTTCTTGCTAAAATGATTTGTCAGGGCTCTTTATCTAAACTAGATTTTACAAGGAAACGCACAGATGAGCCTAGGTGAAGATTCGATCTAAGGTTTTGACTGAAGTTTGGCCAAGCAAAGAATCTTTGTTACCATCATCTCACAGAGAGTAACTGTCAGGCAGGGTCTAAATCTAAGGCTGATCTTATCCAGATATTGGGCCTTTAACTGTGTAGCTACACTCTGTTCCTGTAGCTAGTATAATGCCCTGCACCAATACTCAGTCACACATTTTAATATTTGTCCCCTAAAGTATCATGTCACTTTCATACTTTTTTCATTTTTAACATATCCAGGAGCCAATTAGGTGATGGTAAATGATGAAAACACTAAAGCTGTGGTATAGGTTGACCAGCGACCTTCGGCTACAGTTTGTTTGGCTAAAAAAAAAAAAATACATAAACACAGACAAAGACCTAGAGGTAGATGCACACAGACATGCATACATAGACAGATTTTCTTCTTGATCTTCTTTTGAAAATCAATAATTTTGAATACTAAGCAGCTAAATTATTCAAATGAATCTCGGATTATCTGATGCCTTAGAACTGTTTTCTTCCCTCCAAGGTACATTCTGAATAGATTGACTATTTGACTTTAGGACTAAAAAAGTAAATCACCTCCTTGTCTTTTCAATTGTTATCACCTTCTTTCATCTCTCTGTTTGCATTGCTGTGTATTTCCTGAAGCAAACAAGGAAACAAAAAAATTTATTTGTGTATAGTAATTGCAGATTGTGATTGATAAAAATAAATGCCAACTTTAGGTGGAGACTATTCTCTTCCTGCAGGTGAAATTATGTAGAAGGTTTAGATTAAAGTGCAAAAAGCTGTGCACATTAATTTAAGAGAATATGTTTACTATGACTGAGTATTTTAGTTAGACTTTCCTCTAGCTACTTCTAACATTAAGAAAGGCATTCTTATTTACAATTCAATCATCAACTCTTGCTTACATTTAGTAGCAAGCATTATACAAATGTAGCTTCAACTATGTAAGCATTTCCCGTTAAAGTGTAATCAAGCCCATCTTATCTCTCTACTTTTCTTGCATAGAATCTACTTAAAAGGAGTTTACAATTCACTGCCTACCCTACCTTGCGCAGCTATGCCTCCGCTTCCTGTATTCTTACTTCCTGCATATTCATTGTTGCCCAGAAACTTCCCTCACTAATGCATTGATGATTTCTCTTGATATAGTTTAGTGAATAATATTAGTTCTTATTTTAGCTGAACTCCTCGTGGTCTTTGACTTTGATTTCTCTCACCTGCTTAACACTTTGTGACTTGTGCTTCTTTGACACACTGCTCTCTTATGGTTGTATTTCTGCCTCTAACAGTGCATTTTTAGGCTTTATTCATAGATTCCTCTCTCACCTACTTACCTAGGAGAAATTCCCATCTTTTCCCTATGTCCAGCACCTTTGCTTCCTGTACACACTCTCTCCAGAGGAATATTCCATCCACTCAAATTCCATGATGATCTTAAAACACAATGACTCTCAAATATTTCCAAAGCAGACCTCTTTCCTGCAATCCATTTCCATGTTATTTCTGTCTTCCTACTTGGAATCTAGAACATCTATGGGTACTTCTACTTCAAACTTTGTGTGTGAGTGTGTGTGTGTGAGTGTGTGTGTGTATCTCCTACAGAACTGGGTCGTTCCAGGTGAGTTTCTGGCAACTTTAAAGAGACAAAACAGGAATGATAATATAGATTTTTTTTCCTTTTCTTTAAAATCATATGTACTAAGTACTGTGAATGCTTTCTTCTAATTTTTATGGGTTTTTATTGTTTCTTTGGGTTTTTTTTGTATCCAACAACATATCTTTAGATTTGTGCATTTAAAAAATATTTTATAAAATACTTTCTGGACTATGAACTATTTTACCTAACTAATTATCATCTTTTTACTTGTAAAGAACATGGCTGCACTTTGGTCAAGGGTAGGTCAAGGTAAACATCCAGAGTGACTCAGCAAGTTTGGAGCGCAGGCGTATAACTCCACTTGTTATCATAGCCATGTAGCCATAACATGGAAAGGCCATCCCTTAGTTCTAAGCCTCTATTGTCTGTAAAAGGTATAATTGCCCTGCCTACACTGTACAGGCACATTGGTGCCCAGAGAAAGAGAGAGAGAGAGAGAGAGAGAGAGAGAGAGTCAGAGCTGCCCATCTTTGCAAACAAACAAGGGGTTGGGGGGCAGGGGGTGCAGGATACAGCTTGGCTCTCTTGTACCCAAAGAGAGAAAGAGTTAAGCTGCTGACCCTGAAGGCAAGGGAGAGCCAGCTGTGCAGCCGTGTGTGTGGGAGCCGTCAGACTATGCAGCCAAGACAGGATGGACAGTGTGAGAAAGCTGTTGATGAGAGCTGCTGCTGAATAAAATAGTCTTTCATCTGCCTACCCACTACACCCCCCACCCCCTCCAAGTGTTCTTTCTGCTCATCCACCCACTCCCTCAAACCTTAGCATGGTCTGGAATCTGACCCTGAGCATGACATTACTGTATTTCTATAATATTTTTTCTGTACCTTTCCCTTGTTGTGCTACCATAAGCACATCCCTTGCATACTTCTGTGATCAATGCCACACTGTATCATAGCCACATACTTAATCTTTTGTCTCTTATACTATGAGCTGCTTGGGTGAAATGAGTTCTTTTTGCCTCTATCGGTATCTCCTATGCAGGCTAATATTGGTGATAGATATAGGTCTATTCAGTGTATTTAGCTGCTGCCTAGTATTCTATCATATGAATACATTACATTATATTTATCAATTCCCAGTTAATATGCTCTTCAGTTATTCTCATATTTCATTGTTTCAAATAATGCTGCAACAAATATTCTGTGATGGTTTTCTAATCCCCAGTTTTCTTTTTATAAATATATTTAAATTAAGAACACTTGCTTAAGTACTAGGATGTTGTATTTCTTTTTAAAATATGGGAAACAAATGTATTTTTTAGCTGTTAGCAAAATGTAAATACTCCTATTTAGATAAGCCAGTTTAGTGTTTATGGTTGGCTAGATACTTTTAAGCATCTTACACTGGGTCCTATTATATACATGTTAACTAACCACCCTTCATTCTTAGTGTGTGTGTGTGTGTGTGTGTGTATATCTATATATATATATAGATATAAAACAACATAGAATATATATTATATATATTATTCGTGTGTATATATATAACATTAATATATAATATATATAATGTTACTGATCACATTGCTTTGTTTATAATGTTAATCTGCTTATATTAAGTATTTTTTTATCCTTACGCACATTTTGAAAAGGACTGTAGCTGAAACCATCATAATAAAACATATCCCTCTTTGTTCAAAGACCAGCTCATGTCTCTGCATTAATTTTCCTTCTTCTCTTTCGCAGATAATTAATAGAAGATACTGGGAAGTACTTAACTTTACTTCAACCTATTTGAAGTTTGTTACCCTTGTGACTCATGCATCACAACCACCAAAAATGGATAAATTGTAAAATCTACCAGAATAAATCCCCCCTTCAAAAACTGCAACTCCCAAACCTCCTAACAGTACATTTTCAGACTGCCCTCTCTGATAACTGTTTCCCACAGAGCAAAAAGCTTTTAGTGCATTGCAAATGATGCACTGTTCTCAGCAGCTTGATTCTCAAACTCTCATTTCTGATATGCTTCAGGTTGCTGCACTCTGATCTACTCATTCAGTGCTCTCTCTTCATGCCATTCATATGAAGCTTTCTGTTTTGACATTTAGTTGTTTCAAGAAATGGGCATTTGATTCGTGGAAGAAAAATCTGTATCTCTAAGAGAGCTGCATTGAAAAACAAATAAAGGTGTAGTGTATTAAAACACTGCTTATTTAGCAACCCTCTTAATTTCAGTGAATTGTTTAGTAGGTTTTATGCTGATAAAAGTCTGCATCATGATTCATTTTTCTTACGTTCCTTCCTAGATGCACTATCTTTCCATCTCTCACTCATTGCTGCACATTTTTTTTCTGGATAGTGTCTTGCTTCTAATCTTCTTAAGATTTCTTTCCCGTCCACCACCCTTTCTTGTACCCAAGGCTAATTCTTGATGTCTTCATTGCATGGTGCAACAAGGAAAGTTGTTCTCAACTAATATTTCATATGCGCCCCCAAATCTATCAGATCCTTTGCATTAAGGCAGGTCCACATTTGTTCTTGATGTTGGGCTATTGGTGAGAGCAAAATAGGGAACTTCAATGGAAGCACGGAGGAGGGGTTAGAGTATGCTACCCTCTGTTGGTTTCTTTTTTAGCCAATGGAGAGTGTGGTCCCTGAATGACCTTGAACAGTACATGACAACATGTGATAGACAAATGGAAATAAACATCTGTTTTGTTGAATCCCTCAGATTTAGGGGGCAAATTGTTCCTGAAGCATACACTAGCCTGTCTTTGCTAGTAAACAAGTCACAGCTCTCTAGAGTCTTTCGGTTAGAGATCCAAAAATTGTTTGTCTCTCAAAGTCTTTCAAAATCAAATTTCACTCACCTAATTTCATAGAACTTTATTCTGGGTAATTTAATCTATTCAAATTCTTCTGTCCTTGACTCTGTTGTTGTTTTACTTTATTTTAATTTTATTTTTTCTGTATTACTCTTTTGCTTACAGTCTTTCAATTGTTCATTGTTCCTAGGATAAATTTCAAACTCCTTTATAAAGCTTATAAACTCCTTTTTGTTCCGGTTGTTCCTATATTTTCAGCTTCATTGTTTGCTGGTCTTCTGTTTTCCTTCTCTTTTTCCAGCCTGGAAGCCTTTTCTCCCCCCCACTACATTTTCACTCCCCTCACTACCCCCAACCTACATACTGCTTTATCACCTCTGTTTTGTGCTACTATGGCACATCCCTGGCATACTTCTGTGATCAGTACCACACCATATTATAGCCACACACTTAAACTTTTTTCCCCTATACTGTGGGCTGCTTGGGTGAAATGAGTTCTCTTTGCTTCTATTGATATCTCCTTGCATGTTAATCCTTATATGTGATGTCTGCTGTACATGTTGACCTGTATTTACAGGTCTCCACTAAACAGTGAGTTACTCAGACACACCTGTTCTTGCCTCCAGTTTAGGACCTTTTGCAGATACTGCTAGGCAACATTATACTTGCTTCACAGTAGCTCTCATGCTGTATTTTCATTGTATGGTTGCTTCTTCATACATGATACTAACTTGTAAGCTCTGCTTCAGTCCGTCTTGTTGGTGTGTGTTTTTAAAGGCCAGCGCAGGGCCTGGCACATGAAGAGTGTTATTTAGAAACACTCTTAATTTCAGTGAGTTGTTAAGTAGGTTTTATAATGATAAAAGTCTGCATCATTTTGATTCAGCAGTGCACTGATCAAAATGTATTCTTCATGCTGGGGAAGGCTGTTCCCTTTTCTCTAAATGTTTTCTCTTCCCAGTACATATCATGTCTCTTTCAGGGAGCCTCTTGTATGATTTTATCCCACCGAGTTCTCTTAGTTTGAGATACTCTCATAGACTTATTCACTACTATCCATTTTAGTATTCTTTTCAATCTTAGTTGTTTAATTACCTGAGTGTTTTTTTCCCAGTTATAACCTTTGAAACCAGGGTTGATTTAGAGTAAATTATGGTATTCAACAGACACTTAGCTTGATCTAAGTAGTATGTTGGGACATAAGTATAAATGAGGAAATGGTCTGTCCTCAGGACATTCAGAATCTAATAGATAAAATATAAGCAGATACACAGAGGTGACGACTTTACTTTTATAATAGATGTATGAGCAACAATCTGTGTGCCAAGATAGTGTAACTGCTAAAAATATTTTAATATACAAAAACCATAGAAAACCTTTTAATAAAAAGCAATACATGAAATCATGGAAAGTAGAGTTATTCACATTGATTGTCAATCTTGGTCAAGTGAAGTAAAACCTCAAAGAATAATTTTATTCAGAATTTCTTGAACTGGGCACAGTGGCTCATGCCTGTAATTCCAGGACTTCGGAAGGCTGAGGCAGACAGATCACCTGAGGTCAGGAGTTCAAGACCAGCCTAACCAACATAGTGAAACCCCATCTTTACTAAAAATACGAAAATTAGCCAGGTGTGGTGGCAGGCACCTGTAATCCCAGCTACTTAAGAGGCTGAAGTAGGAGAATCTCTTGAACCCGAGAGGTGGAGGTTACAGTGAGCCAAGATTGTGCCACTGCACTGAGGCCCAGGTGACAGAGTGAGATCTAGCTCAAAAAAAAAAAAAAAAAAGGAATTTCTCAGTTCTGTTTTCATTATTTGGAAGGAAAGAAGGAAGGAAGGAAGGAAGTCAGTCCCATTGCTTTCCATCTCTTTTTCTTTAACTGTTTCTTTTTACTTTACTGTTCTTACTTTTCTTTCTTCCCAACTTGCCATTTCAAGCCCCACCTACTCTACTCTCTAAAGATAGTTTTGATCATTTTCAGCCTTGCTGGTTCTACCCCCTCCACCCCAACACACACATACACACACAATCTAATTGGCTAAATTATTTATCCATCCTTAAATACTTCTCCATTTTTTTCTATATCCTTCATCATCTTGGCCCAGTTAAAAGTATGTGGACAATAAAAATAGTGACATTATTAGTATTTCACTTGTGATCCAAGACTGTGCTAAATTTCTCTATAGACGAATTTGTGATGCTTTAGAAAGATCATTCAATCTTCAGAGATATGTTGATTCTAAGTAGAAAGAGATAAAATACCTACTACTGTATCAGCACTGGGATAGTCATGAGAAAAAATGTAGATTAATGCTCTTACTAAGCTACTAAGGAAAGAAGAGGTGGTTTGTAAACCAACAGAGGGGTAAAAAGCCCAATTTATTTGACACAGACTCTTTTTAAAGAAAACTTAATTTTATATTATGAATATTCACTCTCCTATCTTATTCTGAACATAGGAAATAGCTCAGAGTTGTATTTATTTATTCCTCACTTTGTTCCAAAAGGGATTTAAGATAGCTTATGAGGGTGTTAAAATACATCAAAACACGTAATTAGAAATAGGTGAGAAAGTAGAAAAATAACAAGAGCAGCAACCTGATGTAGAACCAGAAATAGGGCAAAATAGAAGTATACTTTCAGAAAGTTTTATATACTTGCTACTGTTTCTAAAATTTTTAGCAGCCCCTGTTGAAAAAATTTAATCAGCTATGACATTCATGATATTCAGGATATCAAAACAAACTATTGAGGAAGAGACGGTCAAATGAGGTAGGGTATTCTCCAGAGAGGGCTCAGGAAAGGCACTATATAATATAATGCATAGCATTATCAACAATATTCACAACATCTTTGCAGTAACCATGGTGAGTTCCATAAAGCAACTCCCTGTAGCATTCTTCTATATAGGCTGATGGCACCATATTAAATTAAAATTCGATGTAAGATACTGTTCCTCTCTGTAGGAGGGGGTAGGGATGGAGGAGTAAGAAAGTCTAGCTCAATATGTAACAGTACACTGGTTTGGCTGAATTATTGGTGGGGATTATAGACTACTCAGTGCAATGGGTTGTTATCATATTCTTCATTGAATCCTCAATAAGTATTATTTCAAACTGTTGCCCTTTATCTATGTAAAATTTGACGGATATTTATTTGCCAATGAAATCAAACCTTACCTGACCTAACAGATATTCCAGCTAATAAGTCCAGAAAAGCCTTGCCTTGGTTCTGGGAAAATATAGGCAAAGGCTATAAACACTTAGCAATGGCTTTTAATCTACCAAACAGAAACAGGAGAACAAATATGTCTGAGGATAATAGAGAAAATACGCGTAAAACACTCTTTAAGGATATTGCCATACTTTTTAAATTTCTGTTAATTAATGTCCATCTAGATATGGTCCTGTGAAAATTAGAGGATGAGATCTGGGAGGTGAATCCTCAAATTTAGACATGGGAGAACTGAGTTTTATTTCTAGCCTTGAAATTATTTCACTTAATTATGTCGTATCTCAATTTTACTATGTAACGATGGCTCTAGTATTTCCTCCTCCAAACATCTTACGACTGCATTGTCAAGTTGATCAAGTTGTTGGCATTACACAAGATTTCCACCTGGTCACAGGGTTCCACTGAGCATAATCAAACAAAATTTAAAGTCTACATAAATTATACTTTTTAAAAGTATCAGTCTTGTCATTGAACTGCATATCTATTCCACAGTTACAGGCATGGAGAGGCAGAGACTCTCCCTTGGATGTAATTCTTTGCCTATTCTCTGCCTGAAAAGTTGCCCTTCTCTTTGTTGACTTTCAGTCCTCAAGGATAATTTGAAAGGTGGAGCTTAATGGAGTCACCGGGAGCCCTAACACGGTGATGTGATGTCTGTTTTCTAATGCTCATTTGGCCACTCACAGATGTCACATTCAACAATTTTATTTCCCCTTTGTGAGAATCAGTATCTTTCATGGAAAATCATAGATTGAATTGAACTGAGTTTTTTGATGATATGACAAATTGTCTGATCTTAACTATAAAGCTCATTATAAGAAAAGTACTTGGAGAAGACACCCATTGGATGAAATATTTATTTTATATCAGGCATGTTGACATTTATCTAAACCTAACCATAATCTTTGAATAAAGAAGAACTGCAGCTATTTTTTTGAGAGACTTATTTACTATCTCTCACCATCAAAATTATGCAGCTAGTGACTGGTAGAGCCCAGATTTCAACCCAGATATCCTGTTTCAAGCCCCTTACACTTTCACAGACTATGCTACCATTCACTTTTTAAGATCACAACTGAAAGCTCTTTACATCTAGGGCATCCAAATAGTCTCGAATTTTATCACATTTCTAATTATAGGTATTTATTTGCTTAGAAGAGGAAGTTGACTATTAAAATTTTAATAAAAAGAAATGATAGTTACTAGATTAGGAAATATTGTAATGTCACTCTAAAGCATGTTTGGTATATTCTGATAATGAATTATAATCTTGCTTGTGCAACTCCTCACTTAATGAAATGGCTATTTCTCTGTGTGACATTTCATTACAACACCAGAATCAAGGACTTGAGAATTTATTTTTCCTCCTATTATTCAAAAATATTACAAAATGCAGTTTCACTGTCATTAGGATGTACTTAAACTACAAGGTGTTACAAGATCTAATCTCTGGGATAATGTCTGTGTTAAAGAATTTGTGTCAGCTCAACCCTTTCTCTTCTCTCTGAAGAATAACAGAAAGCATAACTAAATGATCTTTAAGGTGGCAATAAAAGCTTTTCCTGCTTCACAATTCATCATCACTGGCTTCTTTTCTGATGAGCTCTGAAAATTCTGAAAGCTAACACTTTGCTTTAGAGAGATGAGAGAAACATTTCGCCTCACTTGTTCAAACTTTTTCCAACTGTGTCTATTTCCTATCCAATAATTGTACAGAAGATAGTAGACTTGAAAGAGGTATGCATTTGAATCTCTATATTTCTAGTTCAAAATAGAGGCTAATCTCTGTTCACAGATATTCTTAATTAGAGGAATATGAAGTATGAAAGCCTAGGAAGAAAACATTTTTTTAAGAGCCTTGCTTGTGGAGTGAATGACTGTCTTTCTTGGATAGAAATTCAATGGTGGGAGTCTGTTTGAAGGTTAAAAGTCTTGGGCTGGGTGCGGTGGCTCACGCCTGCAATCCCAGCACTTTGGGAGGCCGAGGCAGGCGGATCATGAGGTCAGCAGTTCGATACCAGCCTGACCAACATGGTGAAACCCCCTCTGTACTAAAAATACAAAAATTAGCTAGGCGTGGTGGTGTGTGCCCGTCATCCCAGCTACTCAGGAGGCTGAGGCAGAAGAATCGCTTGAACCCGGGAGGCGGAGGTTGCAGTGAGCTGAGATTTCACCACTGCACTCTAGCCTAGGCGACAGAGTGAGACTCTGTCTCGGAAAAAAAAAAAAAAAAAGAAAAGAAGGTTAAAAATCTTTTTGGACAATGTATTTTCTCTATCCTTGAATTGGAACTCTTCACTTGAGGAGAGAAGGACAAGAGAGCTCCACAAAGGGAGAGTCTTGATAATTACTGGCATATCTAAACATCTGTGTTTAGATGCAAAATACTTGTGAATGATTCATGTAAGTGGGGCACCATTCACTTCTGACCAGTCTGCCTAAGTGCCAAGATAGTCAAGCCAGCTGTAATATCCAATTTACACTAAGCCCCTTCCCTATCATATTTCATTTAACTGTTGAGCTTGTCATTTATTTATTACAACATGGCAGTATTACAACAAGTCCACATTTCACTCTCCATAATGAGAAATCTCTAAGGGAAATCTTCATTTTCTTTTATGGCTGAAGAACAACTCGTCTTCCATTTTTCACGAAGTATCATGAGTCCTAAATTCAGGAAAAAAAATTCTGGTCCAAGGTACTAGATATAAAACATATATCTCAAAAGGCCTAGATGTTTTATTCAGGGATGGCTATACCAATTTCGTATATATTGTCTACACAGATATCCTTACTAGAACCTGGTTAACATGGGTTTACTGCTGTAGAGAATCAGAGTAAGATCACATATATCTGGAAAAATAACAACCATCATTTTTTTCAACATATGTTTATTGAGCTGCTACTGTGGGCCAAGCACTCTGCAATGTTTGGTGAGGATAACACAGATTTTTTTGGACCAGATTCTGCTTTTATATAACTTATAGCCAAGAAGGACAGATATACCCATAAGTGCCAATTGTAAGACAGGGAGTGATACATGACCCAAGTAAGGGAGTAGGGAGAAAAGTGTTATAGATAGCTCGGGGGAAAGTTAATGGAGAAGATAATACAATAATATTTTTTAAATAACTGATAAAATTGGAAACCTACATAATTTACTTATCAAGTGATAAAATTTAAAAATGAATTGGCAGGAAGATGTAGATGTGCATTTAAGCAAGATGTGGAGTTGACTTCTAGGTCACTCTAGGAACAAAATGCCTCTGAATTTTCAAATGTAATTTGGCTTGGGGATTTTGATCCCAATTTTGTTGATTATGATGACAATAATCATAACCTGTCGTGAAGAATGAAGTTAGCTGTTAGCCTCCAGCTTCAGTTCCTTCAGAATCCACCCAGCTGCTCCAGCCCAGGCCATGCCCTTCCTGGTCAGCTCTCAGCCAGTAACTGAACATAATGCGTTCCTAGGCCCTGCTCATTTCTCCCCAACTCTGTTCTCCTCTCAGGCCATCCTCCTGCCAGGACTCCCTGTGGGGCTGGCCTAAATATCCCCAGAGCTCTACCACCATTGAGGATCTTCCTTCCCGACTCCCTTCCTCCTGCCCTTTCACATTGCAGCCTGGAGGATCCCCCCCACATATCCCAGGTCCCTCTCTTTTCTCTTTAAGAAGCATCAGTCCCAATTAACTTCTTGGTATCTGCTTTCTAGAAGACCCAAACTGACAATGTAGCTGTCACGTCTTTAGTCCTCATAAACATTGATTAAATATTGGAGATTTTACTTACTTGCATTTTGTTGTTAAAGGGACAGACGGGGAAGTTAAATGGTTTGTCCATTTTCTCAAAACTGTTAAATGGTGAAAGTGATGTTGGATCGCCTTTCTGAACAGAGTGTGCATGTCCTTAGATATACTTCAGTGTTTAAGAGGAGTCTATTGTGATTCTTTTTGTTTAGTGGAATCTCATTTTAGACTTCAATCAATCAATCACTTGGGGCACTCACTCTTTTTCTTTTTGGTGAATCTAGATTTGCACATGTTGGGTTAAAAAGGACTCCTGTGAGAACATATTTTGTGACTGATTTAGATGTCTTTTTTTTTTTTTTTTTTTAACAGAAGGGTCAGCATGTGTCTTTCTGGCAGGACTGCCATTAGCTTCACTCCAGGCTGGAGTTTTAGCAGCATTCTGATCCCCAGCTTAAAAAATAAAATAAATAAAAAATAAAAAAGCACATGGGCAAGACATTGCATAGGCTCTTGCTGCCCTGATCGCTTTCATTGTTGAAGCACACCTATTGCTTTTCTTTCGCAGGCTCTTCAATCAGACCGATGCCATCACCCCCTAGCCTGACATTTAAGGCCTCATTGCCTGCTCCCTCCAACTCTGCTTCATAACCTGTGTGGCAACAACAACCGACTTTTGATTAGTCCCCAAAAAGCCTTTACCCCTGAGCATTTTCAGATGTCTTTCAAGCTACATACACTCTGCCCTTCCTCAAATCAAGGCTTTTTCACTAAGAGCTCTTTCTCTTTCTAAACATTTTAAGCTAGGTGAATGGGGAAGGAAGGACCTACACATGCCTAAAGTCCTTGCTAAATAACTTCTACCAGAAGCCTTTAGTCACTCGCTAAAATGGATTTGTTTGTCCTTATGATTAGCTCCACAGTCCAAAGAGTATGTACTTGAAGCAGGAGATACTCCTAAGAGAAGCGGTGATCCTAATACAGCACCTGGCACACAGTATAAAGGCACTGCATGAATTAATATTAAAATAATGTGCATTGTAAAAATATCTATTTGTGTCTCTAAACTTTGAGTCGCTGAAAAATTAGAATTCTATAATTTTCATTTTGAATCCATTTCCTCCAAAAGAGTCTTGTACCCGATGGCCCCCCAATACATATATAACTGGCAAATTCAGATCAATGTGGAAAAATGATATTTATTGCTAAACATGACTGCCATTTACTGTAGACAGTGAAGTATAGTGAGAAAAAACATACAGCAAATTTTCAATATTATCTGTCTCCAAGAATTAAAATAGCCACAAAATTGTTACGTATTATTGCCATTTTGTGATAAGTAATTCTGCTTTGTTAAAGATTTTGTTTCTTCAATGGGAAAAAGCGTCATAAACTAAAAGTCGTCAGGAATTGCCATTCTTTTTCAGTCATCGGATGTTAATAGTTACCCAAAGGTTTTTGTAGCCATACCATTAATTGGAATCGAGCAGGGGAAATTACCCGTAATGGCATTAACCTCTTGAACTTCTTTTAGTATCTCTGCCTTTAAGGGACAAAAATTACCTGGTGTAGTTGTTTGGATCTGGTCAAATTCTCTAAGAACTGTTAAACTCTCTGGACAACATGTCTAGTGTAAACTTTCCTCTAAATAATAAATTTGTAGTTCAGCAACAAGCTAGACATCTCTGGGTGACATTTCCACTTCTTGTATACATCCTATGTCCAGCCTTTGGAAAAGTGGTAAAATATAAACTGGTTGGAAAAAAATTAAAATATCACCAACATTATTTTTAAAAGAGAAATATTTATAATAGCTGGAAGTCATACTTAAGATTATAACATTTTGGGATATAGTGTGTTTGCAGTCAGATGTGAAATCAATGTACAAAGGGTCAAGACAAAGAATATTTCTCCTCCAGGCATTTCTAAAAAGAAAAAAAGACCACTATATAACCTCAATATCTCCAATGACCTAAATTCTCCAGGCAGTTAATAGAAGATGAAAATTTAAAAAGAACATGAGAGAGAATAGCATTTCATGATTCAGTGATGTTTCTTGAGGGAGTCAGGCTGCAAAAACAGAATATGAACTTCATTTGAGGCTTGCTGTACATCCAACCACTACTTCTCTCTTGCTTCTGCCCATTAACTTATAGTAAGTTGCACCATAAATACAATGACTTATAAGAAGAAAAGTGACACATTCTACTTACAAAAGAAAGAAAATCTGTAAAGCTAGAACTGAGAAAATAAAACCAAAGTACTCAGCAGATAAAATGTAAGTCATTTATCACTAGTCTAGGACTTTGTACAAGGAGAGGCTCCAGAGCTCATAAAATTGGCTGGACAATTGCAGTGATCTATGGAGACTGACCAACACCTTTCTGATCCCTGAGGCTCATAAGTTAGAAGAACAACCAGAGTGTAAGCTCTGGATCTGACATTAGGAAAAAAGCAGATATAAAACAAAATGAAAACTGCAGTGGTCATGTGGTAATATATTGTTCATCTGAGGTTTGTAGAATTAAAAAAGATTGTCACTGGAGTGGAAGGATTCAAGTTTAAATGCCTTTTGTATTTGAAGAAGTGTGAAGTTAACAGCATACCCTTGAATGTCATTATTTAATGACATTTTAGACCTACATAATCTCCCCTCTTTCTTATAATTAGGGTTGTCAAGGATCAGGATCAGAAAAACCTCATATCCAGCAAATGTAGATGTTAAATATTAATAGGAGGTAGAAATAAACAATCCCAAATTGACTAGCTCTATAAATATAGGCTGGGCTTTGATTCATTTTTTAAGGCCATAGGTCATGATAAAGAATATTTATCCTTTGGACATTTCTAAGAATATATGAGTTGTAGTTTATCTTCCTTGCCTCACAATTCTATACATTTAGAAAAAAAGGGCCAATGGACTTCATAAATTGTCTTCTCAAAAAAATCCTTTACTTCACTGATCAGGATATTAAGGCTCAGAAAGCATAAGTGAGTTATATCCCGAGAGTTAAAGTAGGCATAAGCCCGGAATAGATCTCAGCTGTCCATGTGTCACTATCATAAATTATACAAGGTTGTTAGTTGTATTCTTTTTATTTCCCAAAAGAAAAGTTGATATAAATTCTTGGATGCCTGGCTATTCCCTAGAACATGATCTTTTTTTTTTTTTTCACTTAACTTTTTTAAATGAATGAAGAAATCTCTTAGCTTTTTAAACAAATATTTACTGATGCCATATAGGAATTTTGCTAGCTCTAGGCACTGGGTATGTAGAGATATATAAATCAAGGATATTAATAAAGGAATGGACTTTATTGCAATGCCACCTATTAGTAGGTTTAATTTTTTTCCATTCCTCATAGCTCATTGGCTGCTGCACAGATTCTCACTTGCTGAGTAGGATGTCTTGAGACAGCCAGCTTGCTTCTGATGGTCAAAATGGTGTCAGGACCTTCTGGAGCACATCAGTAGTTGCCTGCATGAAGGTTGATATGTGTTTATACACAAAAGGTGACATCTTTGGAAGAAAGGAGAAATGGGTTTTGTTACTCATCTGCCTCTGATAAGCTGTGTGATTTTGAGAAAGTTACATTTTCTCAGTGAACCTTGGTTTTATCAAGCAATAGTTTTCCATCCATTTTGTTTTTTTTGAGTTGGGGTCTCACTCTCTCGCCCAGGCTGGAGTGCAGTGGCATGATCACAGCAGCTTCGACCTCCAGGCTCAACCAATCCTCCTACCTTAGCCTCTGGAGTAGCCAGGATTAGAGGCATGTGTCATCATGCCCAGATAATTTTTAAATTCTTTGTAGAGACAGGGTCTCCCTATGTTGTCTAGGCTGGTCTTGAACTTCTGGCCTCAAGCGATCCCCCTGTCTTGACCTCCCAAAGTGCTGGGATTATAGGCATGAGCCACTGCACCCAGCCTCTGGTTACTTTTGCTTCTAATGAACAGTGGGTGATTACAGGAATTTATCATCAAGGATTGACTAAAATATAAGAATTATAGCTAAAGATGTTGAACAGATGACATTTATAAGTTTAATTATTTTCATTATGAATGCAATTATAGTTGCAGGTCCTTGAAAGAAAAGCATTTTTAGTGAGTAATTGCTCATTATAGCATGGTGTTAATGGGCATTAAGGCCAGGGGCTTTTCCTTTTATCAGCCACACCGGTGATGTTTCTCCATTACTCTCCTGAATTTCTACATTGAAGGACATGATAGTAATGCTATTGCCCCAAGAAGGGCAGGTTGTGTGAACTATTAAGAGATCCCTAGACTGAAAAATAGAGACAGCTGAATTCTACTGTCTGTCCCACTATTTATTAGATTTTGGGTAAATGGTTTAAATTCACTGAACCCAAGTTACCACAATCATAAAGTGAAATGATGGTGCCAGGTTTATTTCAGCACCATTTTTCATAGCTACAGGACTACAGTTTACTCCTTTCACTAGGGTATTCCTTACTGTGGCCTGCCAGGTATGCTGTGGAGTGGGAATAAACTTGGGTTTCATCCCCTTATGCCTTGGATTGCTGACATTCCTACTGGAACACTGTCTGGGGGACTATTGGGAGACCTCATCTGGTAGAGGAAACTGCCACTAGCATCTATATTTGATGGCTGTTAGGAATACTGGAATTGTGTGCCACATCTGTTTCCTGATGTTCATGTTAACTTCTAGAATGTTTCTTGGTGTCAGGTGTTTTGGTATAGTGATGCGGATGATTCCTCCCCTTTAGTATGTTGGGAGAGGGTTAGGGTGTGGGAGGAGTCTAGGATGAATACCTGAGTTTTGTCTTAATATGCATCACATATATCATGTAACAGGTATCAATTGTTTGCAAAACACCATCCTGTGTGCAATATGCTTATTAAACAGTAATGAGATATTATTTCAACTATTTCAGGAAGAGAACAGAAATTAAGGGAAAGTAAGTAATCGAAGTACACAAAAGTTGAATATTTTTATAAAATCATTTGTTACTAACCAACAGTTCCAGAATTTGAACATATACCTGGTGGATTGAGAGTCTAACTTTGAACACAAAGAAGGTAATATACCATAATAATATTAAAATCAGGAAAATTTATTTCAGATAGTATCTTGTCAAACATCTTAAATTTACAAATGAGGTCAAATTTACAAATGAGAGCCAGGGGTTGAATGTTTATCTTCCCGAGGCCAGCAAGTATCCACACTAAAAATATCTAAGCAGGACTCTCCAGCAACCAACCCAATGTTCTCCTCGCTAGAGAGATATTTTTTTCATTCCAGTTTTCTTACCTTCCCCAATACCAAAAGTGCTTATTATATATGAGTTTGCAGATGACGACATCAAGAGGGAAGTGAGGCAAGATATTAACTGACCACCTATTTTGTCTGAGATTCTGGGTGAGTCAGTTTTGCCATTTAATCCTTAAAAATCATGATGCGGCAGAGACAGACAGGGACGCTGAAGTCAGAGGTTACGTCACTTCATAAAGATGAGAACAGAGCCAGGAAAAATTCAAATTCCTTATTGGATTGTCTCAAAGGCTCTTTAGATAAAACATTTTGGAAAGTTTAAGTTGAAATTATAAACTAAATTTTAAAATTTAAATTTATTTAAAATGCTAGACAGTTTGAATTAAAAGATATGTTACCTCATTAATTATTAAATTTTATAATGCCCCTCAAGTTTTTACGTTCAAAATTTTTCCCCAGAAGGCAAGAACAGTTTCTTTGAACTATGACTGCTACTGTTTAACTCTGAGTCATTTTTGGTGTGTAAATTGTGCATATTTGAATAGTTGGTAAGCTTCTGCAATCTATATCTGGGACAATTCCATCCTGCCTAGCTCTAAAACCATGAGAAAAGTGAAAAATTCAGTTCCTTTGAATTTCTGTAATATCTGGGTAAGGGCTGATTATTGACAGAATTGTGGAACCCTATTGAATACTTACTTGTATGGATAGTAATGATATGAGCTTCTTGATCTCACCAGAAGAATATATTTTTAATATCTTTATTGTCTTGGTTTTAAGGTAATGTAATACCTATTTGGTAATCAGTTTTGTAGATCTATTGCAGAGAAGTTTAAATTATTCTCTTATTCAGGCCAGGGACAAACAAGGGAGGAAGAGGGATTAGATAAATTAAATAGATGATTAACTGTGAGGAAGAATTTTATCAACTCTTAGCAAGAGTTCAGTCAGACATCATATACCAGGCAGAGTGAGAGAAAAGTTGCTTAAAAGAATAGATGGCTGTGGTTTAGGACCTTGCATAGTTCTTTGAAAGGCAAAACAACAAATACACAAACAAACCCAAATATGACTAGAAATAGAGAACTCTTTGAGGGCTTTTACATGTAGGTCCCCACTCTGAATGTTCCATCTATTGATTCTCGTAGGACCATCTTTTCTTTAGCAAGATACAGAAGTTTGGCCCTTTGGGTATCGGTTCTCATTTTTGTTGTGTGAATAAATAATCTTGATTAAGAAAAAACGCTTTCTAAACTCACTTGCTCCTTTTGCTCTGTTTTTTTAAAAAGCTGCATATTGTAAAGACTTTATGTGTAAATATTTTAGAATAAAAATTGTAAAGTACGACTGTGTTTTGCTTAAAATTTTAAAAACTCAGAACAACATGATTTAACAAATAAGCAATTTAGAAAGGAGATACTCAAGAACACAGGTCGGCAAACTACATCCCTCAGGCCAAACTGCTCTGCTTGAAAGCTAAGAATCATTTTTAGATTTTTAAAGGTTGTAAAAAAAAAAAAAATAAAGTGAAGAATATATGTATACATCCCACAAAATCTGAAATATTTGTTGTATGATCCTTAACAGAAAAGAGTTGCTTTGACTCCTGATTTAGAACATTTAAAAAATATTTAAGCTTTACGACTTATTTATATTCTTATTAAAATCTTTTTCCATGAATTATTATACTTGAGGTTACATCTTGGTGTAGATAAATTGTTAATAGCCCCATTTTACAGATAAGAAATTGAAATTAAGTGATACATCCATGACTACTTAACCTTTCAAATATGTGGATAATATGATCTTCTAAATTGTATTTACTACTTTAGTGCATTATCATCAATGATTGTATATGCTAATATTTAATCTCTACATCAAAAATATTACATCAAAATGCATAAATTTTCCATTTATATTCAAATAATATAATTTACCCAAATAAAATGTAAATAAAACTTGAGAAAAATCTGTATAGCAAAACCTACATGGGTGTTTTGTTGTTGTTCTGGACATGAGTCAATTATGAACTAAGCATGTACTATTACCGTTAAAAATAGCTTATAGATAAAGATAATCATAGTCCCTTGGGGACAATTTGGTCCTTCCAAAGATCCAAAACTATGAGAATTACAGAAAATGCAAGGGACATTTAATTACACACATCTGGACAGTGAATGTGTTCATATAATATAAAATTAATACTAATGACTTATTTAATATGAAAACAAAATACATTCAGAAAATGAGAGACTTAAGATGTAAAAGAAAGATAAGAGTCACTGTTACCTGGATCAATAATTGCAATTATTCAAAATATGTGATAAATTCTGAAAACAGATGAATACTGGAAAACTTCCTAAATGACACACCAAGTGAATTACAGACACTTTCTTCATTAGAATATAATCAATAATGTGGATGATGATTTAAGAAGCTTCATTAGCAAATATGTAAATTACACCAAGGGAGGCGTATCCTGCTCAATGGTAGGCAGTTGTATCAATCTGTTCTAATATACTTTTTTTTTTTTGAGATGGACTCTCGCTGGATTCCAGGCTGGAATGCAGTGGCACGATCTCAGCTCACTGAAACCTCTGCCCCCTGGATTCAAATGATTCTCCTGCCTCAGTCTCCCGAGTAGCTGGGATTATAGGCACCCACCACCAAACCGGAGTAATTTTTGTATTTTTAGTAGAGATGGGGTTTCACTCTGTTGGCCAGGCTGATCTTGAACTCCTGACCTCAGGTGATCGGCCTTCCTCGGCCTCCCAAAGTGCTGGGATCACAGACGTGAGCCACTGCACTCTGAATGCACCCAATCTCGTCTGTTCTAATATACTTTCATCTTTTGCCTTAAAATATCTTAATATATGTTTTAGTCAACTAGCCACCATGAAGTTTCAAACTATCAGTTGCAACAATAGCTGTTTTAGACATTTTGCTTGATATATGGCATGGTTGTTGTCTTAAGTGATATTTTTAAATGCATATATTAACAAAAGCACACTCCCAGTTTACTTAGCACCAGTTATTAAATTTATGATTAACTAAATTTAAAAAAATAAAATGATAATTTATGTAAAGCACATAAACAAATGCTCACACTTGGTCTGTCAGTGTACTGTGGCAAATGGGGTCATTAAACACTGAATGCGATATTACAGACAATAAATTGTAGTCAGTTTTAGGGGGTTACATAATGCTTAGTATACTAGGGTAGATTGAAAAGACAAAAGTTATGGTACTTATTTGATTTATTATAATTTATTTAGTTATAATATTGTAATTTATTATAATTATAATATAGTTATAAATCTGAACATTTATCATTTTATCCTTGTACTTTAAGTTCTAGATGAGAAACAACCTAAAATACTATACTTTAGCCACTTCCTATGGCTCTATACCCTGGACTTTGTCATCTAGCTCTTAACATTCTGATGGTGAGAAAGGAAGGGAACAACAATTTGGTAAAATAATTTCTTTTCATTAACTAAAATAAGGCTTGCTTACGTCATATACACATCTAGTGTTCTCTTTATTCTGTTGCCATGTAATCCTTTTTCTAACAGTCATTGTGAATCCAAAAACTTTTTGAGATTTCTCTTACCTAGACTTCCCATGTAAGTCCTAGGGGAGCTGTGGCAATTGTTCACTATGATTTTCTGAACCCAGGAACAACAATGAAAACTTGAGGAATTTAGTCAAGAAAGTTCTGAAAAGAAAATATTTAGCCCCAAACATTTTGCTCACTAATCTGCAAATTTTCTTCTTGTATCATATGCAACATGATATTTTGAAGTATTTACATCGTAGAATGGTTAAATCTAGTTAATTAACAAGTACATTTCCTCACATGTTTATCATTTTTGTGGGGAGAACATTTACTCATCCGCTCTCTTAGCATTTACAAGAATACAATATATTATCATAAACTGTAGTCACTATGCGGTAAGTATAGAGCACCCTTGACGTAACTCACTTATCCTAGAAAAAGACTCCATTTTATATTTCATAGAGCACTTTACCGACAAGGATAACATGTTTTGTTTAATAAACAAATAAATAAGGACTGTATCCAACCAGATAGGGACCCAAACAAACGCATTCTTTCACTCTCAGTTCCCACCAGAGGACTCCGTGGCTATAAAAGACCAAGGCTTCAAAGCTCAAAATGGCCGTCTTAACTGACACCTTCTTGCAGTCACTTATGATAAGAATTTGGCATCTGCCAGCCTGGTGCAGTGGCTCACACCTGTACTCCCAGCACTTTGGGAGGCCAAGGCAGGTGGATCACCTGAGGTCAGGAGTTCGAGACCAGCCTGGCCAACATGGTCAAACCCCATCTCTACTAAAAATACAAAAATTAGGCGGGCCTGGTGGTGTGTGCCTGTAATCCCAGCTACTCGGGAGGCTGAGGCAGGAGAACCACTTGAACCAGGGAGATGGAGGTTGCAGAGAGCCGAGATCGTGCCACTGCACTCCAGCCTGGGTGACAAAGTGTGACTCCATCTCAAAAACAAAAACAAACAAACAAAAAACCCCAAAGAATTTAGCATCTGCAGCAGGCACAGTGGCTCACACCTGTAATCCCAGCACTTTGGGAGGTCAAGGTGGGCAGATCATGAGGTCAGGAGTTCAAGACCAGCCTGACCAACATAGTGAAACCTCGTCTCTTCTAAAAATACAAAAATTAGCCAGGCATGTTGGCAGGTACCTGTAATCCCAGCTACTGGGGAGGCTGAGGCAGGAGAATCGCTTGAACCTGGGAGGTGGAGGTTGCAGTGAGCCAAGATAGTACCATTGCACTCCAGCCTGGGCAACAGAGCGAGACTCCATCTCAAAAAAAAAAAAAAAAAATTTGGCATCTGCCACCAAAGGCACTATCATCTCATAGACTCTTCCTTGCAAGACCAGTGGACAGTCCAGCCCAGACCAGGACTCATTTTGTCTTCTTAGTTCTCCCTGGACTGGTTTGTTAACCCTTTCTCGTATCTCTTTTTTCCCTTGATGTTAAATGTTACTCTGTTTGTTGTGGAATAATTAACCTGTAACTTTTATATATGGATCAAATATTCTATTAGGTATGGTTTGCAAAACTGACTGACTTGTGGAGTGACTTGAGCCTGTGTGCTGGTGGCTCTGACTACTGAGTGGATGGTAATTACTAAGGAGATTTGCCTTCTTGGGAACTCCATGTAGCTCGTGGCTTTTATCATTGAAGTAGCATCAGTAAAACCCTACATTGTGGAAAGACGCAAGCATGCATGGACCTTGTTATCTCTAACTTCGCACCATTCGTGACACTGTACAATAGATATCTTGAACTTATTAATTCTATCTAAGTGTATATATGTGTCCTTTGGCCAACATGTCCCCAATCTCCTCTTTCCACTAAAAACCTAGCCTCTGATAATTGCCATTCTACTCTCTACTTCTATGAGATCAACTCTTTTAGATTCCATATGTGAGTGAGATTACGTGGTGTTTGTTTTTCTGTGTCTGGATTATTTCACTTAACGTAATGTCCTCCATGTTCATCCATGTTGTCACAAATGGCAGAATTTCTTTCTTATAGTTGAATAGTATTCCATTGTATGTATATAACACATTTCCTTTATCCATTCATCTGTTGATAAACACTTAGGTTGATTTCATATCTTAGCTATTGTGAATAATGCTGCAATAAATACACAAGTGCAGATATCTCTTCAACATACTGATACCATTTCCTTTGGATATATGCTCAGTAGTGGGATTGCTGGATCATATGGTAGTTCTATTTTTAGTTTTTTTGAAACTATCATACTGTTTGCCATCATGGTGGTACCAATTTACTTTCCCACCAACATTTTCAAGGGTTTTCTTTACTCCACATCCTCCCCAATGCTTAATATCTATTGCCTTCCTGATAATAGTGATTCTATCCGGAGAAGGGCTATTATCAGAAAGGCAGGTGGAGTTGGCAAGAGAAAGAAATAAAAGTCATCCAAATTGGAAAGGAAGAAGTTAAATCATCTCTATTTGCAGATAACATGATCTTATATATAGAAAACCCTAAGGCTCCACCAAAAAAATTGTTAGAATTAATAAACAAATTCAGAAAATTTGCAGATACAAAACCAACACACAAAAACTATATCTATATACTAACACAGGACCAACTAAAAGAGAAGTCAAGAAAACAATGTTATTTACAATAGCTAAAAAAAACTTAGATTAAGAATAAATTTACTCAAGGAGGTAAAAAATATCTATTCTGAAAATTATAAAACATTAACGAAAGAAAGTGAAGAAGACACAAACAGATATTTATTCATGGATTGGAAGAGTTAATATTGTTAAAATGTCTATACCATTCAAAGTGATCTACAGAATCAATGCAATCCCTATCAAAATACCAATTAGATTCTTCACAGAAATAGAAAAACAATCTAAAATTTGTATGGATCCAAAAAGACCTCTAATAGCCAAAGCAATCTTGAGGAAAAAGAACAAAGCTGAAGGCTTGGCACTACCTGACTTCAAAGTACACGACAGTTAGAGTAACCAAAACAGCATGATACTTACATAAAAACAGACACACAGAGTAATGGAAGATAATAGAAAGACTAGAAATAAATCTACATTTACAGTCAACTCGTTTTCAACAAAGATGCCAAGAATATACAATGAGGAAAAACAGTCTTTTCAATAACTGGTGTTGGGGAATGCAAAAAATGAAACTAGACTCCTATCTCTCAGTATATACAAAAATCAGCTCAAAATGGATTAAAGTTTTAAATGTAACGCCCCAAACTATGAAACTAATAGAAGAAAACATAGAGGAAAACTTCATGATACTGGTCTGGGCAATGCTTTTCTGATTATGACTTCAAAAGCATGGACAACAAAAGCAAAAATAGACAGATGAGATAAAATCAAACTAAAAAGCTTCTGCACAGAAAAAAAAAAATCCACTCAAGAGAGCGAAGAGACCACCTACAGAATAGGAGAAAATATTTGCAAACTATACATCTGATAAGGGGCTAATATCCACAATATATAAGGAACTTAACTCAATAGCAAGAAAACAAATAACTTGATTTTATAATGGGCTAAAGACTTAAATAAATATTTTTTTTTTAAAAAAGACATAAAAATGGCTGACAGTTGTATGAGGAAGTGCTCAATATCACTGATTATCAGGGAAATGCAAATCAACACCACAGTGAGAAAAAGTTTTTAACATAAGCAATTCAAGAAATTGTAAAAGGGGCAACTTAATAAAAGAAGGTAGAAGGAAAGTAGTATTAAACTAATATTAAATTTACAAGCATAATTGGGCAATGAAAAAGCAAGCAAGCGATAGTATGATCAGAAATATTTTCTTCTTTGAGGAGAGTAATTAGATAGACAATTCATTGGCAAGATTGTGGAACAAACATAAATAATATTTAAAATATTAGGTATAACGAAGAGCATCACTACTGTTATAATCTGTATAATCTCTCTCTGTGTGTATCTATACAGATTATTTTTAAATTCAAATAGTAAAAATAACTTGATTTCAGATCTGATAAAAATAGGATAAGATAGAGAAATTAAAGACCAACAATGTACAATGCATCAAATTCATATGATCATGTCACTAGAGAGAAAAAAATTAGCAACATTTCTTATGAAAAAGTTTAATTCTATTCTATGTGTGTATATAAATATACTTTTTTTTAGTTCATTCTAAATTCCTGTTTTTATATCAGTCTTTTCCCTACTCTCTTTTCTGTATTATATTTTGTAAAAGTAATTTCAACTTTTATTTTAGATACAAGGGGTACATATTCAGGTTTGTGATAGAGGTATATCATGTATGTATATACTCAATATTATTGAAAGATACAGCAAGTGCGACACTGAATTGTGAAATGTTCATGTATTCTCTAATGCTTATTAAAGCCACGAACAAGATAAGCTAACTATAAAACTTGAATTTAACAGTGTATTGAAGTCTTACCAAAAGCATAACACTCAGCATGGATATGAAGTGTAAAGATTTTCAAGGGAGTTAAAGAGCCGTTATTATTCTCATGTATTTGTCCACATAATGTAATCTTTAATTATCATAAATGTTTCTTTTAGAACTAATAAGAAAGAAAGCAAGATTGCTAATTGTAAGTTTAGTATACAAATATCAACAGCATCCTTATGTATCAGCAATAAACAATTAAAAAATATATTTTTAAAATGTTATTCTCATCACAGTAAATATCATAAATGTACCTAGGGAAAAATGACAATAGATGGGTAACAATTTTATGAAAAAAAACTTTATTAGAAAAAATAATATGAGTTTTTAAAAAGAACAAAAATATTGCTTATTTATGAAAGGGAAAATCTATTATTATAAAGACAAATTTTAAAAATTAATCTATAGTTAATTAAAATTCAAATAAAATCTCAACTAGGTTTTCTATTGTAACTTGACATGATTCCAAGAGTGCAATGAAAGGGCTAAATTAATATTGTGAAAAATAAAGAGGGAAAATACATCATAACATATATCAAGTTTCATTTTAAAGATAGAATAATTAAACAGTATTTATTGTGCAAGAAGCTACAAATAGACTGCTAGAGCTTAGAAGCAGACTTACCCATATAAATGTAAAGTACTGATTATCCAAAAAATGTTGCTGGGAGAATTTCTATTCATATGGAAGTTGAGTGGAAATTTTGCTATCTATCCAATAAACAAAAAAATAAATTTATTTTAGTCATATTAAAAACCATAGAAAAGGCTGGGCACAGTGACTCACGCTTGTAATCCCAGCACTTAGGGAGGTCGAGGCGGGCAGCTCACTTGAGGCCAGGAGTTCTAGACCAGCCCAGCCAACATGGTAAAACCCTGTCTCCACTAAAAATATAAAAATTAGCTGGGCGTGGTGGTGGGCACCTGTAATCCCAGCTTCTTTGGAGTCTGAGGCAGGAGAATCACTTGAACCCGGGAGGCTGCACTCCAGCTTGGGCAACAAGACCAAAACTCTGTCTCAAAAAAAAAAAAAAATCGTAGAATAAAAAAACTAATTAAAAATAGGATACACTTATTATTTCAGTATAGTACAAGAATTTTTTATAAGAAAAGTACAAAACATTAAGGCAATATTGTTTTCAGTCATACTGTTATGTATACTGTTAATTTTAATGTCATCAAATTTGCCAATTAAATAAACCTTACTTTTACATATCTAAGTTTTGTTGCATAGAATGCAGGCACATTTCTTATGAGGGCTCTTCATAAGACTTGACTCTGCATGAAGCGCTCTCATTACATCCTAATTCCTAATTAAAAGTGATGCTTCCATGTGTTTGGGATAGAAGATTGAATTATATGGTTGCTAAGTGCTTTCCCAAATTGGTACATCATGGTTGGAAACATTCCACACTTAACATCCTGTGGTTTATAACTATAGCTACCAAATTGGGAACTGAGAGAAATATGCTCTAATATTGACTTAGATTGCTCCTGACATGTAGGTACATATATGTGTGCATGTGTATGCAGAAAGGGCAAGATAAGTCATCTATCATAGCTGCATTATTATGTAAAACTTAAAATCACCACTCACTGGTGATAGCAGTACAGGTTCTAGAGAGTGGAGCTTTAGATATGACCAGTTGCTCATCAGATACATGGCTGAAGGAGAGCTGAGGTTTCCTGATGTTAGAACAGAGAGGAGTACTGTGTAACACCAAACCATTAGGAAACAACCCTATAAAATATGAAATCAAATTTCTGGGGACAGAGGCTCTCCAGAAAAGGGAAGGACAAATTAATATCATTTAACGCAAAACTATTGAAGGTATTGAACTTTCTTGAAAGCCTCATTCTTTTAATATAACTTTTTCCTATAAACTTCTATTTTTTTTCTTCCTGAGAACTATTCTCCAAAATATGAATTTGGTTGCCTTTCTTCATGATAGACAATAGTCATAAATTTAAAGAATATTCATAATGTGGAAAACTGCTGTTCTTGTTTTAGAATTGGTGTAGGCAAATTTGAAAGGAGATGAAATTAGGCCTTCTGTGGAGGAAACTATATTATACAGAACAACAGAGTTATCTAAACATATAATGTTGCTGAACCATGCTGATGGAATCAGGCCAGCCCCATTGGAATGTAAACTATATGGGGGCACTATTCAAGTCTGCTGTGTTCTCCATTGCATATTGATGATCCAACACAGTGCTGGACACATGTTAGACACTCAAGAAATTGTGAAAGAAACACACAAATGAGCTAGCAAATTTGAGAGGCACTTCCTAAGTTGTTTCAGTAGGATTTATCTTTTTTCCTAATAAATGGAACAATTATTTTGTAGATGGACTATTTCCCTCTAGGGTTTTATATGAAGGTAATGCTTTCCAGCAAGTTTGTTTTGATGCATTTTCCCTTATCCTAACACGATCAGGGTATGTAATTTTGTGACTTTTGTCTATTTTGATATCATTTAATGGATTTTGTTTCTGAGCTGCATTAAATTGTTTATGCTCTTTCAACACTCATAAGCACAAATAATAAATGAAAATATAAATGAAGAGCATAAATTTACTTAGAATTAAATAATAGGCATACCACTTTGTATTACAGGTATTATCTCATTTAATAAACACAGCAATCCCTTAGTAGACATGATTTACCATTTCACAAATTCTCAAACTGAAGCTAAGAGAGATTTGATAAACTTGACAAACTCTCAGAATTAATAAGTGCTTAATTTAGTGATGAACCAATTTAGGTATTTCAGAGCCTTTGTTTTTAAATACTTTTGTTTTCATGTGGTTTTTCTAAGGAAAACTCATGTCTTTTTTGTTATTCAGTAGAATAAGGGTGAATGATTTAGCGTGAATTAGAACAAAATTGAATCAACAACAAACTGAGAAGTAAAAGGGAAGTTTCCATGCTTTAGAAAAAGCCCTTTTGCAGAAGACATACATGTGGCCAACAATCACATGAAAAAAAAAAAAAAAGGTCAACGTCACTGATCATTAGAGAAATGTAATACTATGAGATACTATGTTACAACAGTCAGAATGGCCACTGTTAAAGAGTCAAAAAATAACAGATGCTGGCGAGTTTGCAGAGAAAGAGGAATGCTTATATACTGTTGGTAGGAGTGTAAATTACTTCAACCATTGTGGAAGACAGTGTGGCAATTCTTCAAAGTTCTAAAGACAGAAATACCATTTGACCTAGAAACCCCACTTACTGGGTCTATACTCAAAGGAATATAAATTTTTCAATTATGAAGATACATGCATGGGTATGTTCATTGCAGCACTATTTGCAATAGCAAAGATGTGGAATCAACTTAAATGCCCATCAATGATAGACTAGAAAAAGAAAATGTGGTACATATACACCATGGAACACTATGCAGCCATAAAAAAGAATGAAATCATGTCCTTTGTAGGGACATGGATGAAGTTGGAAGCCATTATCTTTAGCACACTAACACAGGAACAAAAAACCAAATGCCACATATTCTCACTTGTAAGTGGGAGCTAAATGATGAGAACACAGGGGTACATAGAGGGGACAACACACACTGGTGCCTGTTGAATGATGGAGGGTTGAGGGAGGACAGAGACGATCAGGAAAAATAACTAATGGGCATTAGGTTTAATACCTGGACGATGAAGTAATCTGTATAACAAACACCCATGACACAAGTTTACCTGTGTAACAAATCTGCACATGTTTGCTGAACTTAAAAGTTAAAAAAAAGAAAAAGCCTTTTGCTTTGCATTGTACTCATAATGACAGCAGAATCAGTGAGCATCAATATGCTACCTACAACCAAAGAGAGTTTAGCACATGTGCTTTGGAGAATCATTTAGCAGCATTCAGATCCCATGGTTTCAGCCTCTCCTATCATCTTACTTTCAATCAGCTTCAGGACAAAGTGATAGAGAAACTGAGTCAGACGAGAAGCCATGTGTAAGCAACTCAGAAGAGTAGAATTGTTCACTTCTCTGCATTTGGAGTCTGTGAGATGCTGCTTCCCTCCATATTGGTTCTGCGGTCTACGACTGGCATGCATTCTGGCTAGAAAAAGAAAATACAGGCAGGACGTGGTGGCTCACGCCTGTAATCCTAGCACTTTGGGAGGCAGAGTGACAGATCGCGAGGTCAGGAGATCGAGACCATCCTGGCTAACACAGTGAAACCCCGTCTCTACGGAAAATACAAAAAATTAGCCGGCCGTGGTGGCGGGCACCTGTAGTCCCAGCTACTCGGGAGGCTGAGGCAGGAGAATCACTTGAACCCGGGAGGCGGAGGTTGCAGTGAGCCAAGATTGTGCCACTGCACTCCAGCCTAGGCGACAGAGCGAGACTCTGTCTCAAAAAAAAAAAAAAAAAAGAAAAAAGAAAATACAATAAACACAACTTGAAGTAGCTCATATCCCTGCAAGCAAAGCTCTTAAACTACTTTGTCTTGCCACATGTGCCTATAAAAGAGTCACAGCACTCCTGAACTGAAATAGCTAAGCTAAACAGCCACACACAAGGCTGTCAACTTATCAGTTCAAAATGTATGGCCAAGAATACTTGCAGCACAAATTTGCAAATTTGTACTCAGATTAAGAGAGTTTAAATCATCTCAAATATTGACATTGTGTATCTCTTACAGCTAAAATCTTCATATTTTCATTACTTCCAGTCATTAACAAAGGATATTAATTGTTTTCTTTTACCAGTATATGCACATTTTTATTCCAGTTTAATTTAAAAAAGAGAAATCTATGATGCCATAGTCTTTGGAAATTATCACCATAATTTTTATGGTTGACATAGGTGTTTGTGAAAGTAATTATGCTGAATTCATCTTTCAGCATAATAAAAATAGACGATGTTCACTGAACACTTATTATGGGTTAGGCAGTATGCCAAACTCTTAGCATACAGTAACTCATTCGATGTTCTTACTATCTCATATACAAAGTAGTCCTTATAATTCTTGCCTTACAGAAGAACTAATGGAAGCTTAGAGAAATGAAGTAATTTGCCCAAGTTTACACATTTAGCAAGTGGAGTAAGATCAGAATTCCAATTTAGGCAGAATTCCAAATGATTTTACATCCTGTATTCTTAACAACTGTGCTATAATGCCCGTGAATACAAATTTAAAATAGTAAATTATTAAAACAAAAACTAAAAAAAAAAAAACACACACTTTTAATTCTCCACCCTCATTTGTTGATTTTAGTTACTCTTTTTTGTAATTTCCCCTTAACACAGGAATCATGTATGCATATTTGAAATAGTGTCCTTGGCCAGGCATGGTGGCTCATGCCTATAATCCTGTAAAGAGAAAAAAAAGAGTGTCCAATAAATCATTTTATAGTTTTTTTATTTAAGCAAATAACACAGTTTTTATGATAATATTATTTAGGAAGCCATAATTGTAATGTTTGTTTAAATTTTTATCATGTGGAAAAATGATTTAATGGGCCATTTCCCTCTCCTTGAACTTACAGGTTATTGACAAATCAATAGCGTTATATATGAAGTTTTACTTTGTATTATTTCCTTAGAACAAGCTACCAGAAAAGTGACTCTTGAGTCACGTTCTATTTTTTGTATAGGTGTTCAAACTACATTTATATATGAATTACATGTGCCCCTTCTGAATTTATTTTATTTTATTTTTGTGGGTACATACTAAGTGTATATATTTATGGGATACATGAGATGTTTTGATATAGGCATACAATGTGAAATAAGCACATCATGAAGAATCCCCTAAAGCATTTGTCTATTGAGTTGCAAACAATGCGTGTATACTCTTTCAATTTTTTTTGTTGTTGTTGTTAAGGTGGAGTCTCGCTCTGTCGCCCAGGCTGGGGTGCAGTGGCACTATCTCGGCTCACTACAAGCTCCACCTCCTGGGTTCATGCCATTCTCCTGCCTCAGCCTCCAGAGTAGCTGGGACTACAGGTGCCCACCACCATGCCTGGCTAGTTTTTTGTATTTTTAGTAGAAATGGGGTTTCACCGTGTTAGCCAGGATGGTCTCGATCTCCTGACCTCATGATCTTCCTGCCTCGGCCTCCCAATATTTTAAAATAATTGTACAGTTAAGTTATTATTGACTATAGTCGCCCTGTTGTGTTATCAAATAGTAGGTCTTATTCGTTCTTTCTATTATTTTTGTACCTGTTAACCATTCCCACCTCTCCTCCACCCTCGTTACTGCCCTTCCCAGCCTCCAGTAACCATGCTTCTGTTCTCTATGTCCATGAGTTCAATTGTTTTGATTTTTAGATCCCACAAATAAGTGAGAAGATGCAATGTTTGTCTTTCTGTACCTGGCTTATTTCTCAAAGGAAGACATACAAATAGCAAACAGGCATATAAAAAGGTGCTCAACATCATTGATCATCAGAGAAATGCAAATCAAAACTATAATGAGATACCATCTCACCCCAGTTAAAATGGCTTATATCCAAAAGACTGGCAATAACAAATGCTGGCGAGGATGTGGAGAAAAGGGAACCCTTTTGATTTTGTCTTTGCATTGCTATAAAACACTAATGATTGTTTTTATGAACATCTGTTTGTGGCATCTGCTTGACATAAATTGAAGGGCTTATCTGATTAAATTGGTCAGTGAATAAGTTCTCTTTCCTCTCTCACTGCTATGTTTAAGTGCCCCTTGATCTTGGTGCCCTGTTGAACTTGTCTAATAAGGGCTGACTTGTTCTTTGCCAAGATGTAGCAGTAACTATGTTTAACTACAAGAACATTTTTAATAATTATCATCTGTCATCATGAAGAATATGCAAATTAACCACATAAGGAAAATGCTTGTAAAGCATGATGCAGTTCTTTAATAAAATTTAATAAAAGTTTATCTTTATAAGAACTCACAAATACGAAGTAAGTAAAATAACCTCCTGATACTAGTTTTTAAATCTAAAACACAGAAATAATTTAATGGGCTTAAATTCACACAGCTCCTAATAGCAATCAACGAGAAGTATCCTTGGAAAGAATCTTGTGCTACACCCTGCATTAACTTGGCCTGCCTTTTTCACTGTGGATGTTGCTGTAGCAAACAGCTACACACAGCAATCCTGTGAAATATGCAAACCTGGAAACAGGAGAAAGTGAATACTTCATGGGACAACCCCTGACTAGGTGCTGCTATGTAAGTCCCAGCTGTTCACATTGATGACTAGATCACACTTTTAGGTTTGTTTTTCCTCAATCCTATTCCCCTCTTTCAATTCCCTGAATCCTATTCCTTAGAATAATTTCTAAAATTAAACTACCTGCATGAAAACGCTTGCTTTTTGGAAAAACCTAGGCTAGAACATGGAGAGTTTGTGCATCTGATTTAGATGAATTGAAAACTTCAAAGGGGGATTTTAAGATGAAAATTTTGAAACTCAGGAGAAATGATAGAGGTTTTCAATCTAGGCATGTTGATTGTTCTTTGTTTTCATTATAAGCTCATTGCAAAACATTAAGATGAAAAACTATGGACTTAAAAAAAAAGTACTAATATTTTCAATCCCCAGAAGCAATGGTGGTTAGTATGTTGATATCCAGTTTCGTTCATGTATATAAATATATTTTCTTTGCAAAACTTCATGAACTGTATGATCCCAATTTTGTGCATAAACATCATTTGTATACATCCTTACACTGTATAAACTTTAAAATGGACCTTACATTTGCAGCACTATATTGCATTACATGCATTTGCTGGATTTATTTTACTATTCCCCTAGTTTTGGACATTATCTATAGATCTACAAATATTATCATTAATTTTAATATTTACAGAAATATTATCAAAATAAAATAATGAATGGGCCACATTTCTACTGAAAATGTTGTATTACATTATATTTCAACTGGTGGTGTATGTGAGTTCTCCCTTTGCTATTACCATTATAGTTGTTCTGTGTGTATATGTGTGTAATTTGAAGGGCAATTGGTATCCATCTTTACTCCTTGGCATTTACATGGTTGCTTGTAAAGTTGGGCATTACTTCAAGCTTTTCGTTTGTTATTAGCTAGTTGTACTTTTTATTTTTTTGAATTAGCCTGTTGTCTTAAGCAATTCAAACCAAAGAAAAAGAAAGTTCTATCAAAAGTTCATAAAAAACAAAAGAGAGGAAAAGGACAAGATTAGTGCTCTCAATAAAAGTGACTGTGATGGTTAATACTGAGTGTCAACTTGACTGAACTGAAGGACACAAAATATTGTGCCTGAGTGTGTCTGTGAGGGTATTGCCAAAGGGGGTTAACATTTGAGTCAGTGGACTGGAAAAGATAGACCTGCCCTCAGTCCGGGTGGGCACAATGTAATCAGCTGCCAGCACAGCCAGAATAAAAACAGGTAGAAGAACATGGAAAGACTAGACTGGCTTAGCCTCCCAGTCTACACCTTTCTCTGGTGCTGGATGTTTCCTGCCCTCAAACATCAGACTCCAAGTTTAGCTTTGGGACTCAGACTGGCTTCCTTGCTCCTCAGCTTGCAGACAGCCTATTGTGGGACTTCATCTGGTGATCATGTGAGTCAATACTCCTTAATAAACTCATAGATAGATAGATAGATAGATAGAACCTATTAGTTCTGTCCCTCTAGGGAACCCTGACTAATACAGTGACCTAAACCTCCTGCACACAACACACAGACACACACAGACACACACACACACACACACACACACACAGAGACAGGTATTTAAAACATACTAAACCTATGAAATATAAATTGTCCCAGTCAGTATTTTAGTCTTGAGTGAATATAAAGAAATTTTTAAGAACTGTCACAAAAAAGAAGAATGAAAAGAAAAAATAAAGGCTATCGAGGTATTTCATGTCTTAACTGGCCAACACACACATATACACTAAGCACATACAAACTTATTTTCACACAGAAATTTGGAGAATATGCGTAGAAATGGATATTAAAAGCGTGGAATAATGGTGTAAGAAACATAAAGTTGGATCAGGATGAATTTATTCATATGGGCCCACTAAGCAGAGATTCTGGACTCCATCTTGTAGGGGAAGGGGTAGGAAAGTGCTCTAACAGTTTGTTTGATTGTTTGACTGAAACATGGACCAAAAGGTAGACTACATTAAATGAAGTTGAAATTCCAGAGTTGCCTTCATATACTGGAGGGAGGTATCCAAAGGCTTAGGGCGACTAGAATGTTAGAGAGGATTTATCTTGTAAGACCTGCTCACCCACCCCAGGAGTGTCCAGAGGACAACACCTTTCACCATGACTGTGAGAAATAAATTTGTGAGGGGAGCCCCAGCGTCACTGAAGGGCACCATAGGTCAACATTACAGTGGGAGCTGCCGTCACCAAACTAGGATCCTTAAATGCAAGGGGGATAATTAGTGTCAGGGGCCAGGTAGCAGCACTTAATCACCAATGGCAAGGTTGGCGTGACTACCATAATGCACAGCACAGTCAAAGCAGTAATCAGAACAGTCCAACTTGCTGAGACCTATGGCATTGGCTAGTTTGTCATTGTGTCCCTAGAAGAGAAATAGATGGGCATTCTACTAAATTCTCTCTTGATCCTTATAGACAGAATTCTAGGTCAAATGAACTAAAGTCCAATTTGAATCACCAAGACAGTGTCATGGCCCCTCAGTCAGTTCCCAGACTTGAACCAGTTTACAGACCCAGAATCCCTTGAATGACGGAGAGGCTGGGTCCTTTTGAGTAAGAACCCTATTCCATCAACAAAAATGTATACGGCTATTACTTCCAGCCTTTCCCAAAAGGACTTGAGGCTTCACATCAGACACTAGGAAAAAGAAATTAATCAGATTCTTCAGGAACTAGTGGGTAATACTATTTCCAGGAGATCCAAAACATCACTGTGGCCCGTTGGTCAGAGTTGGGGCTTAGAGTTTTCATATCATCAATGGAGTTTTAGTTCAGGTCTATCTCATAGTGGGCTCAGTAGTTCTCAAAACCCATTCAGTGGCTATTTCCCCAGTTCTGGCATGCATAACTGGAATAGACATACTCCACAGCTGGCAGCATTTCTACATGGTAATGCTTCCTCTTAATACGTGATAAAGAGGTATTAAGGTTTATCACATAAAACTGAAAATATGTGCTTCTTCCTCAAACCAATGCCATGCTCATGAAGTCCTCAGACTTTGGACAATGCCCATCACTCCTCCTTCTTGTATGCCTTAGAGTAATATCAGCAAATCTTTGATTTTGTGATCATTAAATAAAACTGCACACACAATGTTTTTTTTTAATAATCTTTGGTTTCATTTTCTGTGGCTTCAGTTATCCATGGTCAACTATAGTCAGAAAATATTTAATGAAAACTTCCAGAAACAAACAGTTCATAAATTTTAAATTGTGTGCCATTCTGAGTTACATGATGAAATTGCATTCTGCCCTGCTCTGTTCTTCCTGGGATGGGAGTAGTCCCTGTGTTCAGTGTACATATGCTATAGACACTCCCTGCCTATTGGTCATTTAGTAGCCATCTCCACTATCAGATCAACTGTCAGCAGATTGCAGTGATGTGATCAAATAATCCTCATTTTACTTAATAATTGTCCCAAAGCACAAGAGTAGTGATGCTGACAACTTAGATATGCCAAAGAGAAACCATAAAGAGCATCCAGGCGTGATGCTAACGCCTGTAATCCCAGCACTTTTGAAGGTCAAGGTGGGCGGATCACCTGAGGTCAGGAGTTCGAGACCAGCCAGGCCAACATGGTGAAACCCTCTCTCTAATAAAAATATAAAAAATTAGCTGGGCATTGTGGCGGGTGCCTGTAATCCCAGCTACTTGGGAGGCTGAGGCAGGAGAATCACTTGAACCTGGGAGGCAGAGGTTGCAGTGAGCCGAGATCACGCCATTGCACTCCAGCCTGGGCAACAAGAGTGAAACTCCACCTAAAATAAAATTTAAAAAAAAACCAAAACATAGAGTGCTTCTTTTAAGTGAAAAAGTAAAAGTTCTTGACTTAATAAAGAAGAAAAAATTGTATGCTGAAGTTCCTAAGATCTATGGTGAGAATTAATCTTCTATGCATAAAATTGAGAAGAAAAAAATTTGTGCATAGTATATATAGGATACTATCCAAGGTTCAGGCATCCAATGGGGGCCTTGGAACTTATCCCTCACAGATAAGAGAGGACTACTGTATTTGCTGGCAGTTTCTACCATCATTGTTACCATCATTATTCAAGACCTGCAGGAAATATGTGTAGGAAATGATGAGATGAACTCAACTCATGATTAACATTGCTTGGGTTTATGACTATTTTTTACATCCTTGGAGATTAATATTTATCATTTGTCATAATACAGCAGTTGCTGTATATTCTAACTCACATTGAGAGAATAGTTAAAATGTGATCTCCCTAAAGCTTGGCATTTACGTTACTCTTCAACAAAAAAGGATTCAAGTGGTTCAGTTACATTTCTGCACACCCCATTTGGTACTGATTTTACTGAAAACCCCACTTCTAAGATGTTCAAATTGTATTTTTGCCCAGTGAAGTGAAAAGCTACCCTTTCACAAATGGGCTGTGCTGCAGTTTAGTCCATCAACCAGTTTATTCCAACTTGGTGCATTTAGCATTGCTAGAAGCATCTTGAGCACATGATGGAAGAAATTCCTAGGAAATGAATATGAAAACAATGATCTTCTTGCTAGTGTCCCAAGAGCATTTCCTAAAGGCATTTTTCAGTCAAGAAAGGGCCCAAGATTTCAAATGCATTATGAAATCTGATGAAGATGAGGAAGATGTCAACACTGACGATCAGGAAGGGAAATACGCAAAGCAATGCCAACCTCTTCCACAGAGCAGTGACTGAAACACATGTTATGATAGACTGACAATTCATAATATACTTTCTATATGATTCAGCAGAGAAGAGAGAAAGTAATGTTAGGAAACTACAGAATAACTTTCCCGGTTCTACATTTTGACTGCTCTGAAGTACATGCAGTGGCAGTCTTTCTTGTTTTATGTAAAAGTGTACGTGGGTGGAAAGGCAAGAATTATGGCTTATAGAAGGCTGTAGCTATCAGGGGAAATCCCTATTGCAAAGGCAGAGGAACTGAGTTGGGAAAACACACAATTCATTGTCCCCTAACTTATACTTTCCTCTTTGCAAAGCAACTTCAATAGTTAGAAGCTGCTTCATAGGAAAGAAAGAAAACAACAATAATGTATTCCTTTGTTTTAGGACTTCGGTCTTGTCTTTCTTCATATTTCTTTTTCTTTTTTATTTTCAGTAAAAGAAATCAGTGTAATGCATCTTAATTGTAAAAATGGTATGGTTTATGAATTTATCCAATATTAGGAAAGAAAGCTATTCAATGATTAATTTATTGGCATTAATCTGTGAAGATAAGGATGCTGCAGTCTTGGTCTTACATGCTCTGAGAACTGCATGCCTTGTTTTCTTATAGAACATGGATTGATTTTGAACTCTGTTAGCTTTGGCCTCAGTACAAATAAGCATTTTTGTTTGTTTCTGAGTGGGCAGCGTATTTGCTAAAATGCTCTGGACTCTAAATGCACGCAGACACAGTTTCCATGTTACCAAAATTTAGTAACAATAACAGGAAACATATATTCCAACATACATTTGATGAGGTATTTTTGTTTGTTTTGTGGACATAGCTTGACTGAAAGTCTTACAAGTCAAAGAAGTGTCCATCACCTTAAAGTTATTAATTTAATGGACAATATAATATAAAGTAAAACTATACAGAAACTTAAACTGTGACAAAAATAAAGAATGTATTGCTCCTGTGGTTAAATTGTATTGCATTAAGACATAAGTAACAAAAAAAGAAACAGTACAAAATAGAAAGGTACTTTGCTGGAACATTTAAAAGAAAAATCCCACCTACTCCCCCTACCCCACCCCTACCACCAGTGGGATTCATCCTGACATACAGGGAAAGTAATCAGAATTGACTCAGTGTAGACTTTGGTACTGAAAGTTGTAAGTGTGGCATTCTATAACTCAGTTACTCTTTGTTACTCTCTATCAACAGTATATTGGGTTTCAGATATAAAGTTAAAAATATCATTCTCTTGTATAAGACCATGGTGAAGGCAGCTGAAATATGCTAAAAGAAAATACAGTTACTGATCATCATCAATACTTAGAAATTATGGATTTAGTAATGGCTTAGGCTGGCCTAATTAAAGTACCAAACCAGTGTGGGTTTCATATAACAACATCTTAATGAGAGAAAACATTTATTATGGAGTAGAAGGAGAAATGAAATAAAACCAGTTTGCTGCAGATCACCTTCATGGCCACTGAAATACCTGTGCATGGCCATTTTTTTCACTCATAGAATATACTGGAACTTTGGCTTTTACTGTCTATTGGGATTCACCCTGGTTGGCTATTTGAGTGAAACTAGGAGAAACATTTTATTCTACTTGGGGCTGTAGATAATGAACCAAAAGGTCTGCTGATGAATGAATCTACACTCTGAACAGAGAGATAGGTCCATTTGTTTATACAGTTACTTAAACTTTAGCTCAGCATTAGGAGATGGGGTCACAGAATCATGTCCTCTGCTTTGGAGTAGAGGCTCTCTGTTTCTTTGATCAATCCATTGCATTTTTCTATAACTCTTCTTGGGCCACCCAGAATTGGGATTGGAAAATCCCCTCTTAGCAAAAGAGTATACAAACAAAAATGGAATCTTCCTAAAAAATTTTCTTTTCATAAAGACTGTGAGTTAGACTTTCCCTTTGCCTCTACATATAAATTTGTTTTGGTGCTTGGGAGCAGTATCTCTTTACCACTATCCACCTCTTTACCTGTCCTACCCCTACACAGCAATTAATTTCCGTCTCTTAGTAGAGGGGAAATGGTAGTTTTCCAAGGACACACTAAAGCAATGCAGGATGAGTTGCATACTCTTCTAAATATCAAAGAATAAATCTTAGTATGTATCTTTAAATAATCAAATAATACAATTTTTAAAGATTCCTCTTTTGTTGTTAAAACAATATCCTCAGTGAATAAGATGAATCAATCAATCACCTATACCTTGATAAAACATGTTTTATGCCAAAACATGTTCTTGGCATTGAGGAGAGGAAAGAATACCCATACCCTTGCATCTCACAGTGTTGTGGAGGAGAAAATGAGTGAAGAAAGACTTTCATAGTGGCAGAAGAGATAAAAACTCTACAAAGCACCAAGCAAATTGACCAGAAGAGGAATGAACAAATAGAACAAAATTGGAAGATGAGGCTGGAAAGTAGGATTGGCATCTTTTCATGGAGGATCTCTAATATCAAGTTAGTTAAATTGAAGTTTGTTCACTTCATTTTGGGGAGCCGTCAATGATTTTGAAGTAATAAGTGAGAAAAATGTACGGGGTAATGTGTGTAGGAATGGTGTTGGAAGATAATGGAGGCAGAGCAGCTTTTCCAGCAAGTCGGGCAAGAGGTGATGAAGTCTAAATTAATATGTGTCAGTGGGAACAACCCCGCAATAATAATGTGAGCCTTTAAAAACCATTTCCTGTGATTAGATTATACTCAGAATATTCAGAATTTAAATAACCTATCAAATTTTATGTAATCATCCTTATATAATGCTATCCATATTAACCTATATCTACTGGGTCAGTTACTTATTTTTTATTAACTCTAGGCACTGGAGTCTGATAAATCCAACACTGTTTTTAACAAACTTTCACAGCACTGATACAGAGCAGGATTCACTATGACTTTAACAAATAGGAAATAATTTACATTCGTGCCAGGAATTCAATGTCAACAGATATCAACTCTTAGAAGTAGACTTGTTATTAAGGTAGTAACAGTATATAAAACTCATCAATGACTAAAGGGGAAAACAGACCTTGATGTAAAACCAAACTTAAAAAGCAAAAAAGGAACATGATTATTATTGATGTCATTTGTTTAAATTTCCTACTCGAAAAAAGCACTTTAATTACCATATGCTTATCATGTTGGTTGAATTCATTTATAGAGAGAATACAATCATTACTTATCATAATTAAGACACCTGAATTCAAAATGAATAGCATTCATTCTAACCCCAGTTGTAGCTATGTTTTATCTCTGACGGTTGGGTTTCCAATCAAATGTTATCTGATTTTTCCCCTTAATCATTAAGAAATGCTTTACTAATTAGCACATGAAATTCATGCAACATCAGACTGAATTGAATCAAGACCTATTATCTTGAGCAGTAAGACACTTTGAAATTCTCAGTAATAGGGCATGAATATGTTATGCGGTTCATACACATTTCATGAGCCTCCGCATTAGCACTATTTTTTTTTTCAAGACACTGCCATTAGTTATGCCATTTTCAGGACCTTTAATTCGATCATGCTGCTTAACAGCCTGTTACATTGTGGTGTATAAAGTCATACATTAATTCATCTTTGGTTACACTTCGGCGAAATGGTTGTATTTGGTTGTAAATATCATGTTTGGAATGAGAAATAGCAGGCCACCTGAAAGGTACAAAGCACTGTTGAGTGCCTTAACACTTTGAACAACAGTTTACAATTTTTTCAACATATCCTCTCTTAGCTTGCCCTTCTCCACCTTGTTCTCTGCCCAGGGGACTGATCTGTGTGATCACAACAGTGGACCTCCGCTAGGGCCGGTTTCTCTTTGGACTTGGCTAACGGGCATCTCTGACCAGAGTTTGAGGGGACCTGGCTCCTTCCTTCTGATGTCTCTTGAGAATGGCTATGTCGTCAATTGAAGGTCCCTGCTTTGGTCAAAAACACCCTCGTGTTGAGGATTCGTTGTTTTCAGATCCTCTTTTTCATCGGTTCTCGTGCTTCTTCTCTTCCTAGTATTGCATCAGTCCTTGTGGTTCCTGTACACCCTGTCCACACCTTTGTTAATACATGCTCCTCAAGTGCCCTGATCTGAGTGTGCTGTTTCCTTTTGGGACTCTGATTCATGCTGTACAGAACATTCTGCCACTTTGAACGCTAAAGACAGGGAAAGGAATGGCCTTTTGTGTAGCTGAAGCTCCCAGACATGGCACATAAAATGATAGCCATCGGGATGTTAACAAATAACCATAAAGACAAAAATTAGCAACATAGTTGATGTTTAACACTGAGAGACTACCAACAAAATCTGGATTTCTTGCTAATGATCTGACAATGCAGAGCCCACATTTCCACAAGGCAACAGTTAGTGGAGGCTGAGCAGGTCTGTATACTTTGGACACCTGGAAGGTGTACTTTCCAATCGGCCACGTTCCTTCTTAGTCCCTATGGCCTCTCTTTTGCATTTTGGCTAGCTTCAATCTTTAGTACTCCTTGCGATACTTGCCATTCGCGGTAGGCATTTGACTTTTTACCTTCTGCACTAAAGAATCTTACAGTCAATGGGTGGTATACAAGTGCAGTTGAAATATCATTTGGGAATTAATATATTTTAATCTATATTTCTACAAGGATTTAATAATGTTTGGGTGATAAACTTGCTCTGTTTGACTGTTAACATCTTTTTCCTTCCCTCCTCTCCTCTCCCCTTTCTTTCTTTCTCTTTCTTTCTTTCTTCTTTCTTTCTCTTTCTTCTTTCTTTCTCTTTCTTTCTTTCTTTTTCTTTCTTCTTTCTTTCTTTCTCTTTCTTCTTTCTTTCTTTCTTTCTTTTTCTTTCTTTCTCTCTCTCTTTCTTTCTTCTTTCTTTCTTTCTTTCTTTCTTTCTTTTTCTTTCTTTCTCTTTCTTTCTTTCTTTCTTTTTCTTTCTTTCTTTCTCTCTTTCTTTCTCTCTCTCTTTCTTTCTTTCTTTTTCTTTCTTTCTCTCTTTCTTTCTTTCTCTCTTTCTTTCTTCTTTCTTTCTTTCTTTCTTCTTTCTTTCTTTCTTTCTTCTTTCTTTCTTTCTCTTTCTTTTTCTTTCTCTCTCCTTCCTTCCTTCCTTTCTCTCTCCTTCCTTCCATCCTTCCCTTTCTTCCCTTTCTTTTCTTTCTTTCTAAGTCTCACTCAGCTGCCCAGGCTGGAGTGCAGTGGCATGATCTCAAATCACTGCAACCTCTGCCACCCTGGTTCAAGCGATTCTCCTGCCTCAGCTTCCGAGTAGCTGGGATTACAGACATGCACCACCATGACTGGCTAATTTTTGTATTTTTAATAGAGACAGGTTTTACCATCTTGGGCAGGCTGGTCTTGAACTCCTGACCCCAAGTGATCCACCCGCCTCGGCCTCCCAAAGTGCTTGGATTACAGGCGTGAGCCACCATGCCCAACCTGGCTTATTCATTTCTTTGGTTAGGTCATTGGTACAAGTAATTTTTAGTTGAGATTGTTTATTATAATATGTAATATATTAATTAAATTTTGTTAAATACAATATAATAATTATATGATGCCAAGTTAGCAAATGTTTTACTATATGTAAAATTTTAATTTATTATATTTGCAAAGTATATAATGTTTTTACAAGTAAAGTTAAATCAGTTTCAGACTACACACTTTCTATTTTTACTTTATTTAACAATAACAGCTATGTATATCATTGCCCTTTAAAAATGAATCATAGATTAATAGATGCCATATGATTACATTAACCAGCTTTTAATAGTTTGTATTAAATATTGTGCTATGATAAATCCTTGGGTTGATCATTCTTATACATATATTTTTTGTATGTATTACTTTTTTGTGGAATGTTCACAATATAATCCCAGAAAAAAATAAAAAGCTGGGCCTTTTGAACAAATATTTGAACACATTTTCTTAGTTCAAATAAATAGATTAATTAAATTTGAGTTTTGCCTGTATCAGGCGCTGAGCAGACTGCAATGTTTTTACATGTATTAACTTACCTCTTCCATTCAAATAATTATAATCATGGAGTCACAAAATTCTAAAGATCAGTGAATATTTATTTAGTATCAACTATATGCAAGGGAAAGCTTCAAGCTCTAATAAGACATAAGGGTGAATTAGACCAACATCCTTCACCTTTTAGACTCTTAACATAGTTGAGTTTTTATTGCTGTTGAGTTAATGAATTTCTATGCTCCATCATGAAAATATCATCAACATATATAATAACATAACACACACATATGGGTACTTTATATAATAAATGATAACTACTTTTCTACTACAATATTCATTAATTTTTTTTCTTTTTAGTAGAGATGAGGTCTTGCTGTGTTGTCCAGGTTGGTCTCAAACTCCTGAGCTCAAACAATATTGCTTCGGCCTCCCAAAGTGCTGAGATGATGGGCATAAGCCACCACACCCAGCCTCAGCTACAATATTCTCTCAATAATCAAAGAAAGCCTGGATTCTATAAAATCAAATCTGGAATTAACCGTTAAGCAAAGGTTTCATTTTGCAATTATGTCAAAGCCTTGATTTAATATTATGTGCGTGGGGGTGTCTGGGAGTCTGTAATTGTGCATGTATAGACAAGGCAAAACTTCTGGAGATGGGTAGATCATACTCCACAATATTGAACTCTGTGCAATTCAAAATCTGAGTTCATGGTTCATAGATGTCTTCAGTTTGGGAAGTTCTTTGGATTTCATCAAATCTATTCCTCCTTTATACAAGTGAGAAAACTGAAGATCAGCAAGATACAGTGCCTCACCTACTGTAATGCAGCTAATTAGCATCAGGACTGTTTCCTACAATTTATTAATCCAGAGGCTGTGATCCAAATGAAGTTTGAAAACATACTGGGTTTTTGTAGTTAATTTTGTTTTCCTTTATTCATAGAAAGCAATGAGATTTGCAGTCACGCTGTGTGGGGTCTTTCACAATGTCCCAGTAGTCTGAATAAAAAACTGTGGATTGTATGCAATGTTATTTCAAGATCATAAGATGTTTTGAAAACAGATGGCAGTATACATGAAAGATCACAGGAGATAGCAGTTCACAGCAGTAATTAAAAGGATCCTGTGCAATAGAAAGGCTTTTAAATTAAGCAGTAAACTTTACATAATTAGGCATTCTTTTTTATTGTTCATATTTGGCACAGGTTTTAGACAGAAATTTTTTTTTCTGCCAATGGTATTTTTTTGTATATTTTATGCAGAAAAGGCATTTGAACATTGTGCTCAGTCAGAAATCAGAATGGGAGAGTAAAATGGGTGACAGAGAAATCACTGAAACACAGAATAATTTAGGAATTTTCCTAAGGCCCTGTAATGAACCCATTCCATCATCTGAAAAAAATGGCAATAGTATCTTTCATAAGGATAGGATTGCTTTGAAGAGGAAATGTCATAATGTGAAAATTCTTTGAAACATTAAACGTGGACATCATTAAAATACACTTTCACCAATTTGTAGTTCTGAAAAATGTGCTTTATTTCTAAAACAAAACATACATGAAAATGTAAAAAAGATCTGGTACAAATTTCATGAATTTACTTGATAAATGGCACAAGTAGAAACACAGATATCAAAAAATGGCCAGACCTTTAAAATCACCTAACTCAAGATTTTTCAGTGTTTTGATGTAATGTTTACCAAGTAACTACTGTGGGCCATCCACTGAATTAGGTACTGGTGGTTGCCTAAGGACAGTTATCTGAGGTACTTCTCTCCTAGATTCAAGTCTGTGTTTATGTGTTTTAATAGAGTGTGGAATATGAACCAAAATCAGCTTTTATGAATTAACAGAATCAAGTTTTAATATGGTAAAAGACAGGGTTATTGTGATGGAATATAGAACATTTATAAATCCTTCTGCAGAAATAAACCTTGTTCCAATAAGGAGTTTAAATCACCCATGCGGTGCCCTAGTACCATACATGAGGCAGTGCTTTTTACCTCTTTAAAGTGTAATCCTGTACTAATCTTCAGATTCTTCTTGGATACTTCCCTGCTCTTGATTTTTGGCAAGTTGGAATCTTACTAAATTGTGATCTTCCAACTTCTTCACTATTTGAATTCCACCTCTTTATCAGCTCCTTGACTTTATTGAATAGAAAGTCTCTCAGGTGCAGGAAATGGGATTTGTGTAGTGTCAAATATGAGACTGAAATACAATATGGCCTTTGTGAAGGTCAAGCTGCTCTCCATTGCCACCTATTCTGAAAATTAAATGAAGGTTTTACTTTCCAACTACTTAACCAAAGCCAGATTTGGTGACTAAGTAGGTCACAAGTGACATTCTTTTCTTGTCTCTTCATTTGTGCTGCAATTTTGCACCCATTTTTAATGGACCTACATGGATGGCATTGTTTTTTTGGAGGACTTTTCCTCCTCAACACATGCTGTTGGGGCCTGTCCAGTAGCACCATGTCTTATGCCTGGGCCAGTTGGGACTCTTCCAGGAAATGTGATATTCAGACAATAGGGAACTGATTGCATTTGCTGGAGTCACAGGCTGGGAGCCTAGAGTTGCCAACGATTGTTTTCACTGAGTGCACGAAATATTCATATGAGACAGAGACAAACAGAGCTTAGAATGGGGGATACAGAGCCTTGATGGATTCAGAAGGGTGACTGGTACAGCCCACCAGGATGATGGATCTTTTTCTTTGTTTTATCTTTTCTTAAGCTACCATAAGAGCTTGCTAAAGGAAAATTTCTGACAAAAGGGAGAAGTAATGTACTTAAATTCCTAGTATTAGGCCTTTTATATAAGACAATTTATCTGAATTATATTGATAAGCAAATTATTAAATAAGACATGGCATCTACAGTGAATTATGATCTAAGTGCAAAATTGTGCTCCTATATCATCAGTTAGGTACCACTGAGAAGGGTCTACATAATCTGCCCAGGGCTTGGGGGGGCAGTTTAGCAGGTATTTCTAGGTGATGGCCATGCTTGACCGTGTCATGAAACTAGGAGTTATTTAAGTATAGAGGTGTAGGACTCATTTTCTGTAAAATAAGAATGGAAAACCTAAGTCAAACAGTAAGGCACTTTCTGGCTGATTAAAAAATCACAATCTAATAGTTTTATCTTCAGAAATGTCTTAAGTGATTGCCTCCTGAAAGAAGAAAGGTGCTGTCCCATTACTGAAGGTGTTCAAACAGATAGCTTTATGACCTTTGGCTGGAGAATTAGCAGAGGAAATTCAGACATTAGGTAGAAAATGAAAACTTCAAATTCTGTTTGAGAACCCATGATTTATTTAAAATGCAGATGATAAATAAAATGCATATTTATTCCTGTGTAAACAGAAGGTATAATCCCCTGAGCACATGGGTCCTTTGTAGAAGCCATGCCACTTTCAAGATTTATCTTTCTAGGAAGAAAGAAGCATGTTTATTGCAAAATGTAGGAGCAATTCATCTATCAGATAACAGGATCCAGCACAGCTCGCACATGGGTCACTTGTCAAGCAAGCAACTCAGAACACCCAGAAATTCAGATAAATCAGACCAAATCATGCCACTGAATCTGACAGTATTATAAGCACTATAATCCTGGCTGTTAATGATATTGTGCCATTTATATCCAAAACAGAGGTAAAATTACTGTGGACATTCTAAAGTTGCTAAAAGTGAAAAAAGCAAAAGGGTAGTCATCGTGAAAAACTTTAACAACTAAAAGCAAGCAGGGAATAGCCTAGAGATCCTTCATCTTCAGGGAAATAAAAATTAAGTAATAAATTAAGTAGTACTAATAGGCAGAGTTTGGATAAGAGCTCACTGTTGAATCTTTGATCATTACTATAGATTAGCAAAATGGCTGGAAAAAAAAGAAAATAAATGAACATTGTGTTTGGGAAATACATGTTTATTTTTCCTTATAATTTATTCATACAATGAAATAGTCAACATCATAAACACACCCACAAATTTATATTTATGTAAACATGTGCATGTATATATAGATAGATAGATGTATACATTTGTGTATGCATACACAAATGCACATTTACCTCCTTTCTAAAGCAAAATTTACCTAACACAGAGAATCTTTTCCTTGTGACATGAGGTCAATAAGTATTTGCTAAATAAATTAACTAATGAGTGCTTGCTATTCTAGAGGCTGTGATTACAGCAGAGCATTAAATGGACACCAATCATGACTAAGGTGTTTCAATTGTTCACAGACTGGAGTCCTCATTGTTACTTATTCTAATTCTATAATCCAGAAGGCCTGCAGGCTTATCGCTAGGTGGGGTGGCTTTGCCCTGTCCTAAATGACCCCAGCATACTGGATATTTTTAGTTTCCTAGTGCTCTTAGTTTCCTTTATCCACAGCCATCAGTGCACTGATGGCTCAAGGAGTTTGAGACAGTTCAGAAGCCTCTGTATGGATGCATCAAAGACCATCTGTATTTAAGATAACTACTTTCATTGTTCAAATCTTTGTTTATATCTTTTCTTCTTTATGGGTCCATGGCTACAAAATTGTTATATATATGGTCTTTGATGGAACAAGGAGTTACAGTAAATAAATATGGTCAAAACACTTTCGTTGAAAGAAGAAAGTTGATGTTTTGTAAAGAAGTGAGCAAAGAGATCTACTTTGATCCAGGGTGATCTTTACAGATGTTGCTGCCCTTTTGTGAAATAAATACAAACTTTGGACTAGGAAAATTTCATGAGCAAACCAGAAAGTGAGACAGTTAAGTAAGGAAACAAACTAAAACCTATTTCATTATTGAAAAATGCTTTTTTTAAAGATCTAATATTAATTTTTGCTTCATATATAGCAAATATATTGGCCTCTCTCACAGATGACTAATTAAGGTATAGGCCAACTGAAATATTTTATATAGAACCATCTAATTTATATAAATAATCTTTAAAGAATTTATTCTATAGTAATAATATATTAAATTTGTGATGTTTGTTCATTAATCAGAGAAATTCATATAAAAACACAGACTGTGTGGATAGGTAGATACACACACACACACATACGCATGCACACAGATGCATGCATGCACACACACACCCACACACACCAGTGAACAGTTGTACTGAAGTCTTCATTTTTCTCTTAACCTGATGTCTGATATAGTTGAATTGAAAATAATATATGGCAGAAAATATATTTTCCAAATATAAAATCTCTTGGTAGACCTTAAAGCTATGAAAAATTTAGGGCAACATTTAGCACATCATAAGTTTAAGTATTGATAACAAATACACTTTAGGTTACAGATTAACCTGCATATGAAAAAATGTTATAGATGATTATAGCCCACATGGTGTTAAATTCCTTTAGTTGACTTGACCTTGAAGATTTTGCAATAGCCGGAAGTTATTGAGATTTCACAAGGAAGATTCTGCCTGCATCCTCTTGTTCAATGCAGTCCATTTGCTGTGACTTCTCATTTAGTCACTCTGGTTTGATTCATGAAGGATACATAAAGCTGTTTGAATATGCATAGGAAGCCTTGTATTCAATCTAATGTTCTCTGTTCACATCTGCAATTCTCTGAATATTCTAAATGAATAATATATCAAAACAGATGGCAAACTTTTTTCCTCCATAACTCACCTGAAATAGTCCTTGACCTCAGTGTGAGTTCGGTTGACTTGAATCTACAGAATTTGTTCCCACAGGAATTCTGAATATAGGAGTATGGGCAAAATTTGTGGCTTATATTTGTTTTCCTCTCCCAAATTGCACCAATTAATCCCGAAGACTGATAATATAGATTTTCATATATCAGGTAATTTTAATAAAACCTCACAAATTAACATGAAATAGATTGACATATGTTAAACCCAAGCCTCAGTTTCTCTTCAGTTGTCAGATGGTACCCAGACTATTTGTGTTTGTTGTGGATTTTTAAGAAACTTTGCCTTTTATTGTAATTCTAACATGTGTCAGGATAACTTATATATTTAAATATCAGAAAACTTTAAAATTGACATATTTTGAAGAGATATCTACACTCTTTGTTCAATTACGCATTATTCACAATAGCTAAGATATGGAAATGATACAAATGCTCATTGACAGATTAATGGATAAAGAAAAGGTGATACACACACACACATATATCAATAATATTTTGTCTCTCTCCATATATATACAGTCTGTCTTTTGTATCTCTGGATTCCACATTTGTGGGTTCAACCAACCATGAATAAAACATAAAATATATAACATAAAACCCTGAATAAAACATAAAACATATTTGAAAAAAATAAGAATTCAACAATAAAAAATAGTACAAATAAAGTAATAACTATTTACACAGCATTTACATTGTATTAGTTATTATAAATAATTCTACACAAATTTAAAGTATACAGGAGGATTTGTGTTGGTTATAGGCAAATATCATTTTATTAATTCTATATCATTTTATTAATATATGAGATATTTGAGCATCTGTAGACTTTGGTATCCATGGAGGTCTTGAAACCAATCCCTGTGGATACTGAGGGATGACTATATATGTCATATTTTTCAGCCTTAAAGAAAAAGGAAATCCTGCCATTTGTAACAACAGAGATGAACCAAGGAGACATTATGCTAAGCCCATCACAGAAGGACAAATATTGCATGATTCCATATATATGTGGTATCTAAAATAGTCAAACTCATAAAAGCAGAGAATAGAATGATAGCTGCCAGGGGCTGGGGAAGAGGGAAATGAAGAATTGTTCTGTGATGGATATAAAGTTTCAGTTATGCAAGATGAAAGAGTTATAGAGATCTATTGCACAACGTAGTACCTATCATTAACAATATGGCATTGTGAAGTTTGAAAAACGTTGAGGATAGATCTCACATTAAGTGTTCTTACCCAAAACACACACACACACACACAGATACTGACACAAAAACAAATTTGAGATGATGGATATGTTTGTTAACGTAATTGTAGTGATGGTATCATGAGTGTAGGCGTTATATCCAAACTCATCAAGATGTATACATTCAATGTAGGCAATTTTTTATATGTCCATTGTACATCAATAAAGCTAAAAATGAATTAAAATACCTACTTTCAGTGTGAAAACAGGAAATGGAAATCTCACTGTTTTGTATCCTAGAATTCTACAGATATGAAAATCATCTTGCTCTGGCAGAGGTCAATAGTTGTGCTCTTAGTGGAAGCAGATGACAGAACTTCTCACACCAGAAACACACATAGGTACACTAGAAACATACTCCACAATGGCACGTGGTGTGTCACAATTTCCTACATAGAATAGAATTTACTCTAAGATGAAGCACCGATTGACACTTAGGTGTGTGGGCACAAGTGTGGGTGCATATGTGTGTGTATAAGGAGGGCAGAAAAAAAGGGCTCTCAATCTATGAAATGATAGAATGTAGTTTTACTTTTTGAAATAGAAAAAAAATTATACTTTATTCAAAAATTTCTCCATTCATCTTGATTTGGCAAGATAAGTTTTAGATTTCTTCACTGTGGTCACTGGAATCTTCACTGGAATCTTGGTCCATCTCATGAGTTCATTTTCAATCATTTCATAATAAATATTTGTTGAATTAATTGATTTTTTTAACAAGGAGTCTAAAGAAAATGAGCTCGTAGCAGTATGGCAGTCTACAGATGAAATGGATCCTACAGTTCTTGGAGTTTTCCAAAACCAGATTCTTTGTGACATGGTAAACTCTTTACCTAACCAAATTTGAATTTGACAAACCTCAATTATGCATAGATGCCATCATCAGATTCCTTCCCTACAAATGAACACACTTAGCTCTCTGGAGATCACGGGAGAGTTGTGAACAACAATATTTTACTTAAAAAAATTTCCTTGAAATATTCAGGTATAGTGTGGTGCTAAAGGTGGAGGGTTTTGAGTTAGAAAGCTTGAATTAGAATTCTGGCTCTACTACTTTGTGTGTGACTTTGGACAGTTTACGTAAAATGGGAATAATAGGAATAGCCATTTAGGATTATTGTGATGATTAAATTAAACAAAACAGGCACCATGCTTGGCACTTAGTAATCACTCAACAAATGTAAATGTAACTGTTATTATTATTTCTTCTTTTTTGTCTCCTTTTCTTAAACTTTTAAGTTGAGGAGTACATGTGCAGGTTTGTGGCACAGGCAAACATGTCTCATGGAGGGTTGTTGTGCAAATTATTTCATCACCCAAGTATTAAGCCTAGTACCCATTCGTTATTTCTCCTGATCCTCTCCTTCCTCCCACCCTCCACCCTCCGATAGGCCCCAGTGTGTGTTGTTCCCCTCTATGTGTCCATGTGCTCTCATCATTTAGCTCCCACTTATAAGTGAAAACATGCGGTATTTGATTTTCTGTTCCTGCATTAGTTTGCTAAAGATAATGGTTTCCCAGCTCCATCCATGTCCCTGCAAAGGACATGATCTCATTCTTTTTTTATGGCTGCATAGTATTTCATGGTGTATATGTACCACATTTTCTTTAGTCTATCACTGATGGACATTTGGTTGATTCCATGCCTTTGCTATTGTGAATAGTGCTGCAATGAGCATACACATACATGTGTCTTCATTTTGAAGCTAAAGGTTAATATATCAATTCTAGTTTCTACATGCATTGGTGCTATAAACCTTGAATCTAAATTATTAAAAGGTTTGCTTATATGGGCTTCAATTATGTCTACTTTTTAATGGGTGGGCAAATTTGTGAACCACTTACTACTTAAGGCTAAAATACTTCCAGAGATCTTTTGCCTCATCAAACATGACTGTTTTTGTTTGTGGAATTCAAAGAAACCCATCATAACCTGATTCTCTTAAGACTAATTGGATTTGTTGGAGAATTATTAAACAGACACACATACACAGAAATATAATTTCTGACATTTAATGCTCTAAAGTAAAAGTTGAATTAAATGTAAGAAAAATGTCATTTATTTTTTAAGGAGAGCATAAGGTGATAAAAATAGTCTCTCAATTAATGTTCATGCCCTCAGAGTCATACTTTAGAATTAATATAAATTAGTCCCCAGAAATCTATTTTAATAAGTCATTTGAGAAGAGAGAAAAAAATGATATAACCATATCCCCTGAGAAATAAATAACTCTTCTTCAAGTTCAGCTTGAGCTTCTGGACCAAAAGTGACTGGATCAAGAAATTCAGGTTAAAACAGAAGTATTAAAAAAATGAATATTATCTTAAATGGGATGGTCTACTTCTGAGGAGATTTGCATAAATCCCAAAGTCCAGTGGAGAAAAGTGGGCAAGAAAAAAAGACAAGTGAAGTAAAAATTACTTAATAGAATTCAGAAGTCTTAGGGGATTAACAAGAAAACAACAAAAGATTGCAAAGCCATTTCTCTATCCTTAAGAGGAGATCATTCAAAGCTATTTTAAAATCAAAGAAAACAAAAGCAACTTCTCAAATCCATCCCTAGGACAAAAAGAAGTTAAATCTAAGCCCAATTTGTATTGAATTTTGTTCCTAAGAACAAATTGGCTTAAAAGAATATATAACTTCACTTTGGTAGGAAGGCACCAGAATAGGAGAAGACATCATTATTTGAGCCCTTTGCTAATTCTTTTAAAAATATTATTTAATATTTTATAAGCTTGATAACTTCATCTTTCTATAAAATCATGTCTCTGAATTGATGTTTTCATTATCAAATTACATGGTGATTGAACCCATGTAATTTGTAAATCCAATCCATTCACATACACACCCACCCCAAGGTATCATCCAAAATTCCAAGTTTGTTTCTAACTTAAAAGTATAATAAAACAGAATATTGTTCTGTCTCTCAACTTACTGTACATTTGTTTTTGCCTCAAACATAGAGAAACCAAAAGCATTCTTTTCTAAGGATTTTTTCTTTGTTTCATAATTCATATTTATCTAGATATTTTCTTTATTTTTTCGTGATTTTTTCCACCAGTGAGTATTTCCAGAATCCAAACTGTATTGCCTTAAAGGGATGCACATAGGAAACGTGTTATCAAGAATCTTTTCATAATTAAAAAATTGTTTCATTACTGCTCAGGCCACACTTAGCAGGAAGAATCCTATTAAGTAGAAACCTTGAGGGTCTGATTCTGGTTGAGTTAGGAAATCAGAATCAGTTGTGTTTGCTAATATGGGTGGCCCTTAATTATAATGAATAAAGTCAAAGGATAATGCTTAGGAGATGAGTGTAAATTTAGGATATTAACAGACCAAAACATCAATTCAAAGGGAGGGGGCAACACATGCCCCTTTTTCCTGAGACTGCACACTGCTAGTTAACAATTAGGGGGCTTAATAATGACAAGTATGTTCTTGAGGCTTTAGAGCAATACATAAGCTTGAGTGTATACAAGAATTGCTTAGGAATCTTGTCAAATGTGATAATTCCCGGATTTTTACTGTGGAGACCCTAATCCAAGAGGCCTGGGTTAGAGTCTGAGGATCTGCCTGTCTAAGGAGACTCCCAGTAAATCTAATCATGAGAGATGTTTGGCAAACTCTGTTTTGAGGTATAAAAAAGGAGCTGATGAGGCAGAATGGCTTTCTCTTTTTTTGTTTGTGTTATCAGTTACTTTCCCTTTTCTTCTCTCTCTCTCTTTGGTATCAGCTGCTTTGAAGCTGTGACCTCTTTGTTGTACTTTCTCTTTGTACCTTTAGAATTCTTTCCCTTTTCTTTCTTAATTTTGCTTTTCTGAGATTTTATTAAAGGTTTCACTACACAAACTTGATAGCTTAGTGCAAGGGGCAGCAAACTATGGCCCCCAGGCCAAATCTGGCCACACCCACTCACTTATAGGTGTCTGTGGCTGCCTCTGTGCTACAATGATAGAGGTGAGCAGAGACCATATAGCCCAGAAAGCCTAAATTTTTATTACCTGGCTTTTTACAGAAAAAATTTGCTCAACACTAGCAAATTCAGGACGGATGGAATCATTGAGCCTACTTTAAGAAATCTCAGAAGCGGTAGCTCACACCTTTAATCTTAGCATTTTGAGAGGCCGAGCTGGGAGATTTCTGGATAACTCGAAGGTTTTGGAGGCCAGCCTGGGCAACATAGTGAGATCGTGTCCTTACAAAAAATTTAACAAATAGCCAGGCATGTAATCCCAGCTACGTGGGAGGCTAAGGCAGAAGGATCTCTTGAGCCCAGGAGTTGGAGACTGCACAGAACTATGATTGCACCACTGTACTCCAGCCTGGGCAACAGAGTGAGACCCTGTCTCTAAAAATGTAAAAAAATAAATTAAGAAATCTGAAAAGGAATATGAAGGCTGGCTTGAGAGCAGCCAAGATGGTTTCTTCTAAGCCCATACATTGGACGCAGCAAAGGATTGTCTAACAGTGGTAGGACAACTGATCCAATTTCAGCAGTGGAGTGTTATGTACCAGAATCTCAGGATAAAAGACTTCAGTCACAGAGACCAATCTTGCCTTAACCATGCTGAATGGGTAGCTAGCTAATCAATTGTTCATTTAAGTCTAAAATTCTTTTGTATCATCTTGAGTCTCCTAACAGACCCCCTGGTCTGCAGCAGCCAGCGCTTACACAGATAAGAATCAAGTTGATAAAGCATTAGGGATTATGAAAGCCAGCTTAATTAAAGAAACTTCAATGGGATCATAAATAATCAGTGCAAGTTATTAACTTTTGACAACTGCTCATCCGTATTGAGTTTGAATGACTTCTGGCCTATAGAGTCCTCAATCTAATTCTGAGTGAACACAGTTCGTAAGAGAAAATGCTCCTTAGAATACATTGGCTCTAATCAACAAATCTTTGAAGGAGAACTTTCCTCCAGATATACTTAAAGATACTCTGAATTATTTTATATTCATATCTTTGATCCATTGTCTTTTTCAACTGAGAAACTTCACTGGCCAAGCTTTAGGAACTTCTATATAAAGCAGATCAAATGTCATTTTCTTTATAAACCCTATCTTAGACCTTGTTGGAATCACTTTTTATTTTCTCTTTACTCATTCAACATACTTGGATATTTGCCATGATAGCCGTAATTTGATTTGGCAGTTTTAGTTATGTATGGCCATGCATTCTTATTAAAGCATAAACCCATGCAATCTCGCAGACCATAGTTTATTCTGCTCTGACTCCTCCAAAATGCCTGTAAAAGTGCCTTGCATGAAATAGATGATCAATATAATAATAGAACTAATCACAGGTTGTTCTCCTGTCCCCCATAGGCATACTTCTTATATGTTGGTCATATGTAGGTATCTAAGAAAAGTTTTCTCAGTAGGAAATATGTAACTTTTTCTTTTTGCTCAAAAAATTCTCCTGAGAATTCAGGACACTTTTCTAATTTTGTTAATTTTTGTTTGCTTATCTTTTAAACACATCAGAAACTCAGCAAAATAAGGAGCGGTTATTTTGGAAAGAAAAACCAAGCTGCTTGATTTAATTTTTTAATTGGTGAGATAAACATTCTGTTCTGTGTTCTGCATGCTTTTCCATATTAGTGTTAATTTTTACCCAATGTATCTATGAAATAGGTTGCTATGTGGTTTTTAAAAAGCGGAAATATGGAAGCCTGAAGGATAGTGTAGGTCTGAATAATGCAATGACTCCAGGAACACTAAGAGACCACAGAGGACTTGCCAACACTATTTCTAAAAGGTTCTGGCAGGTGTAGTCTAGATCCAGATTTTCCAAACTGTGCTAGAAAGAATATTGATAGATGTCATAGACGACAGTTCAGATAACTATACTTACCTCATTAGATACACTGTGTTTTTCAGTCTGCAAAATTTATACTGATGACTTCTGGATTAGATATGTTGTGGAAAGAGTGTTCAAGTACAAAAAGGTTGCTGTGGAAAGGATAAAAAGTACGGAGTTATTTGCATTTATCAGAATGCAAAGTATATGCACTATAAATCTCATTTACTTCTATTACCTTGACCTTAGATGACAGCAGATAGCAAAGTTGGTGTGTGTGCACACACAGACCTTATACTTAAGTTTCTAGCTGAGATGATTCCTGAAAAGAGTGAGAGAGAATTAGAGAGTAAAGGTGTACTAAGCATGGAGAAGAATCCCAGAGTGCCAGGAAGATGGGTGGGCAGACCCCTGGGCAGTTCCGACAGGGGAGCGCCGGGATTCCCCTTTAGACTTCTTTTTTATGCACAGGAAGATAGAGATAAGGAAAGGAACAACTACTAAACAGCATTTAGGGAAGTTAAGTGTCTCAGCCCTGGGGCTAACTTAAAGAAACAACACTACTCAGAAAATAGTAACAAAAGCAAATAAACCTTAATTACGATTTTGAAATTCAAACCCAACATAATATGCCCTCAGGTCAATAATCTTTTTTATTCCAGTGAATTTAGTAACTGCTTGGTAAAAGGATAAATTTATCCTTTTGGTTAATTTGTTTTTGAATACAGAATTTCACAGAGCTACTAGAATGTACCTCTTGTTTTTCCCAGAGCAGACATTCTCAAAGAGGGGTCTAGCAAGTTTTCCCTTTCAACGACACTTGTTTGTGAGGCCAAATTTTCTTCATTTATTTCAACCAAAAGGACATTCAATAGACTGAACACAGAAGCAGCTATGATACTCCAGCTGTCTTTTACTGAGACATTAAAATTTGAAAAGTATAAAACAATGCTGCATTTCTAACTCCTTTTTTGTAGATGTTAACATGTTATTTATGTTAACATGTGCTATGGTCTGAATGTTTATGTCTCTCCAAAATTCATATGTTGAAATCCTCACCTCCAAGATGATGGTATTTGGAGGTAATAAGAGAGAATTAGGTGATGAGGATAGAGCCTGAATGAATGGGGTTAGTGCCCTTTCAAGAGAGACCCCCTGGCCCCTTCTACTGTGTCAGGTTGGAGGGAGAAAAAGGCTAAGAGGAATCGCGCCTTTGCCAGAATCTGACGGTGTTGGTGCCCTGATCTCGGACTTCCACCATCCAGAACTGTAAGCAATAAATTTCTGTTGTTTATAAGCATCAGGCCTCTGAGCCCAAGCTAAGCCGTCATTTCCCCTGTGACCTGCACGTGTATATCCAGATGGCCTGAAGCAAGTGAAGAATCACAAAAGAAGTGAAAATGGCCAGTTCCTGCCTTAACTGATGACACTACCTCGTGAAATTCCTTCTCCTGGCTCAGAAGCTCCCCCACTGAGCACCTTGTGACCCCTGCCCAGGCCCGCAAGAGAAAAACCCCCTTTGACTGTAATTTTCCACTACCCACCCAAATCCTATAAAACTGCCCCACCCCATCTCCCTTCGCTGACTCTGTTTTTGGACTCAGCCCCCGCTGCACCCAGGTGAAATAAACAGCTTTGTTGCTCACACAAAGCCTTTTTGATGATCTCTTCACATGGACACGTGTGACAATAAGCCACTCAGTCGATGGTATTTTGTTATAGTAGTCCAAATGGACTAAGACATTTAATGGGTTTATTGTTATTTTTAAATGAATTAATAAATAAAACCTTAAACAATTCCTCATTAAAATTTTTAATACATTAAATATCAACAGATATAACCCACATGAAGAAAACCTCTTTGGAATCCTCAATAATTTTTAAGAGTGTAAAAGATCCATAGCCAAAAAAAAAAAAAAAAAAATGAAAACTACTGTCTTGGAGAGAAGTCTCATATGATTTTTTTTCCAGAATTATTTGAATCGTTACAAAAAGCAATCACACTTTTGTGTGAAACTATGTCATTGCCATGACAAGGCTGGAATCCTGGAATACGAAGAGAGTGATGGATGCTCTGAAAGGAAAGAGCTGTATCTGATTTATCCGTCTGTCTCTGTGCATGGAAGAGTTAATAGGAAAATAGTTCTTCCCAGAATGGGAAGACTGTGGAAGATTATTCTGAAATGTAATTTTATTATCCTCTGTGCATAGGGCACATACCAGGAGTTAAATCTTGGAGGAAGGGCTGGGCACGGTGGCTTACGCCTGTAATCCCAGCTCTTTGGGAGGCCAAGGTGGGCGGATCACTTGAGGTCAGTTCAAGGCCAGCCTCAAAGCAGGGAGAATGATCTGAATAATTTCTGGAATCAGAGTGCAAGCATCCACAGAGCCTTTTCATATGGCAAACAAATGGGATTGAATGAAAGGGTCAGGTTTGTGATAGAACCAAATGGATCAGGCTGAGCTCACAAATAAGAGACCTTCTAAATATCTGTTTGAACATGGAGGAGAAAGGAAGAAAGGCAGGTCCAGATGAGCTTAAGTAAAGAAAGAGGGTGGTTCAAATGGATTTTAACTGACTTATTTTTATAAATGGATGTTGGAGACAAAAATATCCCTGGCACAAAGATGTCCGTGTCATCTTGAACTTGAAAGGAAATTGTAAGTGGTGACTGAGAGGCTCTGCAAGCCCTGGCATCTCAAAGTTCTGCTTGTTCTTGAGATAAACAAAATTACCATTAAGTCACTATTCATTCTCCCTTTGAGAGGCCGATGCAAGTCTGGCTTTGTTTTTTTTTTTGTTTTTTTTTTTGTTTTTTTATGATGTGCAATGTTATAATAATGAGGATGTGAGTATGGAGGGAAGAAAGTGGAAGGGCACTGGTGCTGGTAGTGGTGGTGGTAGAAGGATGGACAGAAAAGAAGGATTGGTTATTGCAATGTGAAAGAGGGCAAGAATGGTTAAAGCTTTAAGGTTTGCAAAACTTTCCTCCTGGGAAATGGTTTTGAGATACTGCTTTTAGCACTTCTCCCTCTGAGCTGCTGGCATATCATGTTGCCTTTTGCCTAAGTTGCTGTCAATAGACACTTTGTGTCTTTAACACAAGTAGACAATGTGTCTTTAACACATGACTGTGATGACCCTAGGGAAGACATGCCACTAGAGGGTGTAGGGGAGGATGCGTTATCACAGGATCCGTTCTATACATCACATTCATGCAAGGCAGGCCTACAAGAACACCAACCTTGTGCAATGACAGCATGAGTATTGACACATTTTGTTTTTAAAACATGTGATGTGACTTTTGCCATCAACGAACAAGGCTAAATGATATACTGCTCACAGCCTGCTCCTCTTTTTCTTTGTGATGAAAAGGACTGCAAAATAAGATTTTAAGTATTTACAATCATCTAATAAAATGCTTCATGAGTATTTATGAGGTACTTCTCTAACAGGATAAATTATAATATTAATCAAAATCAAGACTACTACTTGGAATTCTTCCAAAAATCCACATCATAGACAAAGCTTTGCAGGTATTTCCCAATTCATTAATTCTCAGTTGTTTATTTCATTCTTTCTGCATGTACAAGAATGCAGCTATTTGACAGGAAGTCAAACAATCTTAATATGAATTGCTCTTTGCTGGTTTATTAGCTAAATCATGATGACTTGGGATATTGTTAATAATAAATAAAATATCTTCTAAGTGAATATACATGAATGCAATTTCATTATGTTATGGTTTCCTCTCTGTTCTGTGATTGAGACCCCAAGGGAGGCAAATCCATACACCAAAGTTAATTCTTTGCACACCCTTCTTTCTCAGTCCTTCCCTCTTTCACCAATCAGCCCACTCTTGAAGTCATCCTCACAGGGTTAATCAGAATTCTAGACAGAAATATATTTATAATTAAGCATTACTTAGACTGCACTTTGACCCACTTCCTTGTAACTGAAAGTCACAGGAACACCAGATCTTGATCATTTGTATTGTCACTGTTCCTATAGATAGGATCCTGACATTTAGAATCATAAGGCTTTTGTTTAAGAATTGCTTCAGATATTTTTCAGATCCTGAATTCCAGCAGAATAGCTGATACTATCCAGTTTGAAGACCCTCACAGAGGAATGAAATCAGCATGATAATTCAGTTTCTTTATCTTCCTGTCCCATGACTTCACCTTGCACCCTTCGACCAATCAACAGTCTCCACACTTTGGCCCACTCCAAAATCATTCAAAATTCTAGCCCCAAGCTCTTCGGGGAGATGGATTTGAGGTCTCCTCCTATCTCCTCATTTGGCAGCTCTACAATTAAACCTCTTTCTCTCCTGCAACCTGGTGTCTTGGTGTATTGCCTTGTCATGCACATTGGGCAATGAACTGATTACAGTTTTACTCTCAGAAGGGTAGGGATTGAGGCACAGCATTTTAAGGGAGTGAAACAGACCATTCAATGGTTTGGGGAGTTAGAAACCTAAAGGCATCCTTATTTTAAAATCATCTGTATTAGACCCAGAAAAAAATATCAGGAAGGATTTAGGTTGCTTTAACTTTTTGAAGCCCAGTCTGATAACATATAAAATGAGTGAATATTCTGCAAGATTTGTGAGAAACAATGCAATAATTTATATGAGAATAAATTTTCATTTTGTTTTATTTGAACCCTAAGTTGTGTCAGCAAAATTTGTTTTATATCTAATTGAAATCTCACAATGTTTACGACTTACATAGTTTTTATTTTATCCCACAGTATTATCACTGTTAAAGCCATCACAAGTAGAGAAAAAAGTAAAAAGGCAGATTTAAATAATATGACCTGCCATGCTAAGAATCCTCCTATTCCAAAAAGGCCAGTGACAATGTCAAACTTTATTTGAGCCCTGTGCTCCTGAAAAACAGGGACAACAGGAACAGCCAAGAAATCTTCCCATCCCTTTTGTGTTCCTGGAAGTGCTTAGTGCAAAGGACTACCCTTTTCCATATGGCTTGGATAAGAGTCAAAGATGACCCCTTGTACCTATGACAAAACCAGATATATTGATCTTCCAAATTTCCATTCTTTGTCTCACAAGCAATTAGCTGAATGATTTGTCTCTACTAACCTATCGGGACAAAATGTCCAGTAACTTTACTTATCTAAATTTTAATCAAGTTTCTCTCCTTAACTCAGACCTGTGAACCCGGGCTTATCCTTGAGCACTGAAATAAGGAACAATCCCTCTTTAACAGCCCCTCCCGAGGCTTGGTTGACCTCAGGGAAACACATTCCCTAACAACTGTCCAATCACATCACCCTCATATACCACTTCCCCATACCTAATATTTTCTGGCCTTGTTTTAAAAGGGTACCTTAGATTTGTTTTAATCAGGGATGATAAAATACACAGGCATGAAAGTGACTGGCATTGAAAGAAGTCTTTTCTAGTCATTGATCCTAAATAATGAGGAGGCACAGAAGGACATGCAGGGCCATATGAGGGAGCACCAGTGTTCATCAGGAGGCAGAGGAAGTTGGGGGGTGATATGGTTTGGCTCTGTGTCCCCACCCAAATCTCACCTTGAATTGTAATAATCCCCACATGTCAAGGGTGGGACCAGGTGGAGGTAATTGAATCATAGGGGTGGTTTCCTTCATGCTATTCTCATGATGGTGAGTGAGCTCTCATGAGAGCTGATGGTTTTACAAGCATGTGGCATTTCCCCTGTTGGCACTCACTCCATCCTGCTGCCCTGTGAAGAAGGTGCCTGCTTTAAGTTTCCTGAGGCCTCCCAAGCAATGCAGAACTGTGAGTCAATTAAACCTCTTTCCTTTATGAACTACCTGGACTCAGGTATTTCTTCATAGCCGTGTAAGAATGGACTAATACAAGGGGAAACCAAGAACAAAAGCCATTATTTTGGTTTCTGCAGGAAGAAATGGGGAGGCAGGGTAAGCAGGTGTAGGGGTGGCTAGTCTGAATAATTTCAGCAGACTCTGCAGCATGGTGGCTGTCCCCGTTTTTCTGGTTCCTAGTCCTGGGGTAATTAGGTCAGAGGAATAGCAGACCATGTGTAAAGCCCTGTGAGATCTTAATAAAGGAGGTGGTGAAGGCATGGGCTCCAGATTGGTTGTCTTGCATGTGAAAAGTGTGTTCATTAACATGTGAGTTAAATACTGTCTCTAGGAATTGGTTAGCTCTGGGAGAGCCAATCCCTCCAGGGCAACAAAGGCCCAACTGTCAAAGCATCAAAAATACAAAATAAAAAGACATGATTTGCCTTATAAACATGATTATTAAGCACTAATTGACTCCTCTCTACAAAAGAAAAGATAATTTTCCCTGACCTCTGGTATCTTTTCTGATATCATGGTCACAATAGTCTCCCTATTGCTATTAATATAATCCCCCTTTCTTTTATTTCAATAACCTTTTGAATAAAGTGTCTCTTTACCCATGTCTGGATTTCTTTTTTATTTAATACTAAGGAGACTGACCATTAGGTTCAGCTTAGTCACTTTCGCAGGTTGGGGAGGTGTGGTGGGTTATGGCAGATGGGCCCAATGCAGGTCTATATGAGACTGAGCCTGCTGCCTTACGATTTATCAGAAGAAAATCTTTTATTTTAAAGAGTTTCATCAGAGTTAGTATATTAGTTTCCTATTGCTGTGGTAACAAATTATCAAACGTGGTGGCTTGCAACAATACAAGTGTATTATCAAACAGTTATGGAGGTCAGGAGTCTGAATTAATCTCACTGAGTATCAGCAAGGCTGGTTCCTTCTGGAGGCTGTAACCATTTTCAGCTTCTAGAGGATGCCCCCACTCCTTGGCATGTGGCCCCCTCCATCTTCAAAGCCAGCAATGGTCAATTAAGTGTCTCTCATATTGCAACACTCTGCCTCTTCTGCTTCTCTCCTCCACTGTTAAAATACACTTGTGATTACAGAGGGCCCACCCAGAAAATCCTAAATAATTTATTTATGTATGTATTTATATGATTTTGTATGATATATGTATGATATATATGATATATGATATATGTATGTATTTATGTATGTATGTATTTATATGATTTTAGAGATAGGGTCCCCCTATGTTGCCCAGGCTAGTCTTAAACTCCTGGCCTCAAGCAATTCTCTCACCTCAGCTCCGAAAGTGCTGAGATTACAGGTGTGAGCCACCATACCCAACTTATTTGTTTTAAGTTCAGTTAATTAGCAACCTTAATTCCATCTGCAACCTGAATTTCCCTTTGCCATATGATGTAATGTATTCATCGTTTGCAGGGATTAGGGTGTAGACATCTTTGAGAGACCAATTATTCTCACTATAGTCCAGCAAAAGTGCCCCATGAATGCTGGCCTATTCAGCCCCATCAAGGTTGGCCTTACCTCTCCACCAAATGAAAAATAATCTGAGATGTTCCATTGAAATAACTATTGCATAAAGGAAATCTGAAAGTATTAAAATTATTTCAACAGAGAAAAATGGCATAGATCTGGCTCATCCATTTTGAGATTTAATGTCAGAAACAGAATTTTGGTTGTATTATTTATAGAGTTTTATAGATTTATATAGTACAAATGAATTAAAAGAGGATTGTTGGCTGGGCGCGGTGGCTCACACCTGTAATCCCACATTTTGGGAGGCTGAGGCGGGTGGATCACAAGGTCAGGAGATCGAGACCATCCTGGCTAACACGGTGAAACCCTGTCTCTACTAAAAATACAAAAAATTAGCCAGGTTTGGCAGCATGCACCTGTAGTACGAACTACTCAGGAGGCTGAGGCAGGAGGGTGGCGTGAACCCGGTAGGCGGGACTTACAGTGAGCCAAGATGGCGCATTGCACTCCAGCCTGGGGACAGAGCGAGACTCTGTCTCAAAAAAAAAAAAAAAAGAGGATTGTTGCATGGGCAGGAACCTAGCACTTGCCCAGGTTTCCTGCCTCAGTTTCAATATTCGTTTCTATGTAATCACTGTGGGTACTTCAACATCATTGACAGAGCAAGGGTTTCATGAAACAGAAACAGAAAGTGGCAAAGTTGGAATTTGATCACAGGTCCAGCTGTGAGACATTGAGTCATACTGAAAAATGATGATATAATTATCTACCATGAAATATTTTGTGGTATTCATGAAGATAAATTTAAATATATTATATTAGAAAATATAATCTACATTACCTTTTCAAAAATAATAATTAATTTCATATGTAAAAATGATTTTTATCCTCAAACTCCTTGTTTCTCCCACCTGAACCATTATTTTTGTAACCGTGTTTCTGCTCTCACTCCCACCTATCTTTAATCCACTTCACCGACTGGATTTAAAATATGACAAAATTTAAAATTTAAATTGAATCATGTTGTCCTTGGTTAAATTGCTTAGTGATTTGACATTGCATATTACCTTATCTAAAAGGATACATTAATCCATTAATTCAATTAACATTTATTATCTTAGGCTTTTTCAAACAGGTTAGTGAGCAAGCCACAATTCCAGAACTTACGGATTTCAGAAAATGTATCTATTTTCCCCACTGAAGAGTCAATTATAGTCCAAGGCCACACCAACCTCCACTCACCTGGTCCCCACTGTATTCTGAAGAGTCAATTATAATCTAAGATAATATGACTAGGAAAAAATGTAGAAATAATAAGCATAAAGAGTGCCTGCATAAACACCTTTATATGGGTGTGCATGAGTGTGAGAGAGAGAGAGACGGCTAACAAATCATGTTACATGATATAAAAACATCATAGAAACCCAGAGGAAAATAAAGGGCTTGATCAATTCCACATGCATAGCAACACTGCACTTCAAAGTAACTCTCCTCAGTAGGGCTGAAGACCCTGCCTTTAGCTGCAGTGCCTGTGGATTCCATTATTGTATGTTTTCCTTTTGGTAAAGGGATTATCTGATCAGTTTTCTAAAACAGGCATTTTTTCTTGGAACATGATTTGTTTTAAGAGTTCTTCTAGTATTTGGTCAGAAGCTTCAGGCAATATCACAAAAGCTGTAACTGAAAGAAGGTGACACAGAAGATTAAGTCACTTTTTACAGGTGTCTGGGCACTTTCTACGAAAATATTGATTCCATATTGTCTTCCTCAACGGAATCCTAAAAAAAATTTTTCATACCAACATGAAACCATGTGGTGTAGGAGAAAGGAAATGGACTTTGAAGAGAAATGACTCACATTTTAGCTCTTGCATTAACAAGTTGCATGGGCTTTGGCAATTAATACCCTTTCTGAATCTCTTTTCTCACCTTTATGCAGGTAATGTCTGCATCAAAGGCTTTTCTTAGAAGGTTTAAATATGTCCCACACATTGTTTAAGAAATACCCAATCCATTCTCTTCCACGTCTACTCCTTATATGAATTATTTGGATAATTTTTGATAAGTTGGCCCATATTTGGGAAGAAGAGTCTGGAATTCTTACAGAAATTCTTACAAGACTAGAAATTTCTCGGTGGTATATTCTACGAAATGAGATATTTCAAAATATTTTTATTTCACCTATTTCCAGAAGGATTTTCAGTAGCTAGAACTCTAGTTTTAAATTTAAAAATGCTTACAGTCAGGAACCATAATTATTCTTTTTTTTTCTTAATTCTCAGTACTTAAGTCAGTGCCTGACACAGGGAAGACATGCCATAAACATGCTGATAAAATAGCAAAATCATGTTATGAACAGAACTGACAGAGTAAATATGCAGGTAAATAAAAATAAAATTAAGACTAAAGCTTATCTATCACATATCCGGTAATCAGGAGTATTAGACTAAGACCTGTCATTATGATTACTGATATATTTTAATATTACTATATTATTTTACAAAGCACTTAATACAAGTTAATAACCATAACCGTACTTGGCTTTTTTCCTAAACTTCTTTTATGAGAGGTGAAGCAATTTGGATTCAGTAGTTCTCATTATTCTTTGGGAGAGAGACATACATGTATCTGAAGACGAAACTGAAAAAAAATTTAACTCAAGATATCCTCTCAAAACAGAGCATGTTGTCATTACATTATTAGTTTGGTGAACAAGGCCAATTGCTACTCAAAGCCTTTTTATAAGCAACAGTATCCAGAAATATATATATATGTCTATAGTGGCCAAGGTCAAGCTTATTATATTAAAAACATGTATAACACACCTACAAGGAGCTTGTATAACATTACCTGGACCAAGTAACTTTTTGAAGCTGTAATCTGATCTAATTCCGTACTGTGAGAAGCCAGAGGATTCAATAATTCTCATTCCTTCAAGTTGAGTAAAGCCACAACTAATTTTGTATCAACAGAAAATTCCCAGTCATCTTGAACTGAGTTGTCTAATTTCTGTTCTTGCAGTGTACTGGTGGTGGGCCCAGTGTCCATGCTTCTTTGTTATGTCCCCTGTCCCACAGGATAATTCCAATACCACGAGGCTTGCCTGCTACTGAGCTCTCTCCCTCTGCCTGGTTCTTCCCGTAATAATGAACAATTTCAAGTTCACCTTAATTTCCTACATATAGGATTCCTAGGTCTGATCTTGAGGTTGGCAGGGATCCTGAGTGTGTCCTTCCTGTAATAATGAATAGTTTCAACTTCACCTTAATTTCCTAGATATAGGATTCCTAGGTTTGATCTTGAGGTTGGCAGGGATCCTGAGTGTGTCTATACTTGGTTCCTCCTTTTCCTTATATCCAGTTCTCTCCTCAGCTCATTCTAATACACTGGGCTTTGTATATAGCTATAGCTCCCTACATCAATGCCCACTTGAAAGTTTCAAAGCATCTTTGACTAATGCTACATGAAGTCTAACTTATTATTTCTACTAAATAAAACCAAACAAGAGCACATTATCCCATCTGTGCTGTTCTTCCTCCATTCCATCCTCGGTGTATTTCTAGAAATTTTTTTTTTTAATTATAGCAATGGGAATCTACTATGGAATCTTAACTACATACATACAATTTGTATTTTTATGACCATAATATTTATAGACCCAAGGGCTTGCATGGCCTTTCTGCAAGTGGCACCACATTACTCTTGGCTTTCTGCTCAATAGTGATTTGCCTTTCCTATTTCTAAGCCTTTTCGTGTGTTAATTCCTTTATGTGGAAAGACTCTTCCCCACACTCACCTTTAACTCATGATGATCTAGTAACTTTTTTCAAGATATTAGCTCAAACTGTAAGAACATCTTGCAGAATTGCCTTATCAGGTCCTATTCTTCTATGATTTGCTCTCAAAAGTCAGTATCTGTTTCCTTTCTGACATGTACCAGAATATTATATATATGTGTGTGTATGTGTGTGTATACTGTATATATGTGTGTGTACTATATATATGTTTGATTAAAATGTTAAACGCATATTTAATTAAAATAAAATATAAAATAAATAAATATTTAATTTCAGTGCCTGTCATCTGCACTAGACTATGACATCCATTAAGGGTAGGATATTTTCTGTCTTCTTCACGATTGAATCCTCAGTGTCTTGTACACTATCTGGGACAAAGTTGGCACTCAATAAATACCTGTTGGATAAATAAATGTTACTCAAAAATAACCAAACACATTTAAAACCATTGTATACAGTTCTAAAGTATAATTTACAAGAAGGTTAAGTCATGACTCAAACAAATATAAAATGATAATCTGTCACAGATTATGATATATTAATTAATGGGAGAACCAGTAAGATGCTAAAATTAGGCTTAAAGGTTAATCTGAAAGACAAAAGTATTATCAGGCAATCAGGGATGCTAAAATAAATGTAATAATAGATGAAAGACTGGCTAAAACCCCATAAGGTAATAAAATACAATGTTTGGCATCATTTTTTCTACAGGTTGGATAATCATTTATATTGTTTCAGGACTATGCTCATTTTTATTGTTATAGACAGTAATCATTTGTATGATATTGTTTTCTTCAACTAAACTTCTACTCACTATAGAGCTACATATTATAGATGAGTCAATAAGAAAGATAATCAAAGGCGTTTACCCTACAGAATCAGCTAATCCCCCAGGGGGGCCCCACCCCTCTGAGAGAGCAACCAGTAATCTTCCTTGCCCTTTGACAAGTATTTGACACCTTTTCCTAAAAGGAAAACCAATTTATTCACTTCTGTAAAATTTACTTATTATATTCTCACCCCATTACCAGAAGCCAAGACTACTATTTGAATAAAGCTATTGTTACCCCTGGTAAAGCTTAATCTTTAGATCTCGAATCCAAGAAACTGTCTCTTAATCCAACTGCCAAAAGGTATTCGAATCCTTTTGTGTTAGGTAAAAATTCAGAGCATCCAAATAAAGGATTTTGTTAGAAAATGTCATGTAATTTACCCACCATTTCTCTTATCACATTTGTCTCTTTTTGGGTGGCAAGGCTGACAGTATTGACACAGTCAAATCTACATTTCTCACTTACGTAAATGTTTCACTGAGTCTAGTCAACTGATCAAACAAGACATGGTTATATAAATCATTGCAAAAATATTTTTATGAAAATGAAGGCGAGAAGGGTTAATTCTCCAAAAGTACTATGGCACAATGGAAACAACAATAACAAAAAGAACAATTCAAACCAGAAGGAACACAGCTCAATTTACGCAAATGGGTGGTTGTGTGATGATTAAACAGTGGAAGTAACCCGCTGAAGGTTATGCTTTTAAGAAGCAATGGAATTTGAACCCCTGTGCTTGACTCCATGCCCAAGCTCTTAACACTTTACTAACATAAAGAACATTAAAAGGCAGCATGATGTAAGTAGACTTGGAGAGAGAACATTTGTGTTCCTATCCTGGTTGTTCCCCAACCTAGCGGGTGGCTTAAGGAAAGTTACTCCAGCACTCTGTGTTTCAGGTTTCTTGTCTTTGGAAGAGCAATGGTAATAACTCGTGACTCACTGTTAGGGCTATGGTGAGGACTAAATACTTAAACACATGTGGGGACCTCAGAGTAGTTATTTAATAAGTATTAGTGTTATACTTATTATTTTTCAACTTTTTATTAATAGCATTTCAAGAATAGTGAAATTCTTCCATAGTAGGAAAGATCAAGAACTGAAAAATCCTTACAAATACTGGAAAAACAATGTTATTTGCATGAGCATTAGTGACAATTAAATGATTTTTTAATGTCTCGCAAACATAAACAAACAAACAAATAAAAACCCACCTTTCCGTATATAGCTGCTTTTACTTTCTTCCTCTGGCTGCTGCTTCTTCATCTCTGAAGTGAAGCCTTTATCAGCAAATCACATCCAGAAGCTCCGCAGACCAGGAGCTCATTGTGTAGAATCCTAGTTTTATACTCTCTCATATTAAACCTGAGGACAGAAGTTTCAACAACGATTGCTGGAATAAAATGAACAAATCAACAAACTGAATGTTCAAAACCTGTGTGTTGGCTAGCAGACTTAGCAAATGAGTATAGTCACCACCTCATTTCATAAGTCAATAGGCAAAAATTTGTTATGTATGTTGTCCTCAATGTCCATAGCTTGATTTATGATGATTTTTCCAGGAATAAATTATTAACCCAATGTCTTATTTGGTAATTTGTTTATGTTCTAAAACCATAATGCATATTTATTAATCTACTCTGGCACACAAAGATAATCAGTGTATTCTAAGTCATTATAGAAAGAAAATGCCCTTAGTATATGAAAAGAAAAATTTTAATCAGAGGGTAAGAGAGCAACTGAAATAAAGACAAATACATGAATTAGATTAATCAGATGCTTTAATTATAGTTTTTAAACCAATATAAGCCTTTTAGTAGGTCTTATATTTCCATGGACCTCAGTATCCTCATCTTAAAGATTAAATTACATGTTTCCTCCAGTTCCTTGAAGTTTAAATAATTTATCATTTTATAAAATACATAAGCTACCCAAGATTTCCCCCATACAAATACACACTCCCTCCTAGTCTTAAGCCTAAGGTAGGAGGTCCAGCCTGCCTTTGTCATTTGGGAAGTAGTTCTGTTTCTCATCAGAAGAGATAGTGTGGGAATATCTCAGCAAGTGTGAAGAGGCTTATCTATTGTTGCCCCCAAGAACTCTCTGTTTTTTTATGTTAACTAGATTGCCCACTTATAAATCCAAACAAGGCTGTGCAGATGTCAGCTCAGTCAATAGCTAACCTCTCCTTTCTGTCCAACTATTAATAGAATGAGAATTGAATCACGTGAGTGAACTGACTATATATATAGAAAGTATTAAAATAGGGAGCATAAGGCTTATTGCTAATACTTTTTTGAAGCCACCAGAAGCTACGGCCCATCTCTGTTCATATGTATGAGATTTCTGCAAATAAATCCCTTTTTCAGTTATGAGAAATAAATATCTCCTTGTTTGGCTGGTGGTTGTTATTTTCCTTTGGCTTTTGACAAGTTTATAAAAGCAGAAACTAACTCACATCGTCTCCAAGAGAGATAATTTGTCAAATATTAGGATTCATATCAAGGCAGTCCTGAAATAATAAAAACGTATACTATATTCACATATGCAGTCACATAAAAAAGCTAGATTTTAGGCAATTGATGCTGAAAGCATTCACAGTATTTTCACGTGGTGCATGTAGCTACCTTTTCTAAGACAGCCTTCTTTGATGAAGTTGGCGGCATCTTGCGTTTCTGCTGTTACAAAGTCAAATGATTTGCTATTGATTTTGCTTTGAACCTGAAGTAATGATATGGCGCTGGCACACACTATAATGAATGTGAATAGGAGTGTTGCCCCAGGGTTTATTCTCAGAGTAAGCCTTTTTCCCATGTAGCCAATGTGGGTTATTTTTAAATATTAAATAAATTTGAAAAGATTCATGTTATCTTCTTGTTCCCAGTAAGCCCAGTATTTTCAAGGTGCTATCTTAAGATGAGAGAAAACCCTCAGATGTAAGTAATCCTACTGGAAAGATTATATAGGATTTGGTCTAATCCTTATTTTTTCCCACATTTTTTATCTTTGACTTTCATCAAACTAAATCAATGAATATGACTAGTATCGAGGATCTTCTTACCTTAATGGACTTTTTAAAACATCAGCTAAAGCTTGTTATATTTCTGATTTAGAATCCTAACTCCCCTTAATGAAAAGTGTTCCTAAATTCTTATCAGATATTTATTTTGCAAAGATTTTTGTAGCTTCAGAAATTTTTTGAGGTAAAAGTGAGAAATATGTTTAATTTATTTGATTGAAATATTATTTAAAATATTTATTTTAAAGCTATATTTTTCTCTCCCTTTGATATATTACAGTTATTTTTTTATTTTTGTAAATAAATTCTTTTGCATTTCTGGGTTTAAAGTTTAAGTAGTTTGATTTAAGCTGGAAAAATGACTTTTAATTATAATTTAATTTTAGCTAAATTTCATCAAATGTTTACTATGTACCAGGCTCTTAGGTAAGTAATTCGTATAAAAATGTACTTAATTCTTGTAACTCCTCCAGGAGGCAGGTATTCTTTTTCTTTTTTTTCTTTTTGAGACGGAGCCTCACTCTGCCACCCAGGCTGGAGTGCAGTGGCATGATCTCAGCTCACTGCAACCTCTACCTCCCGGGTTGAAGTGATTCTCCTGCCTTAGCATCCTGAGTAGCTAGGATTACAGGTGACCACTACCACTCCCAGGTAATTTTTGTATTTTTAGTAGAGATGGGGTTTCACCATGTTGGCCAGGCTGGTCTCAAACTCCTGACCTCAAGTGATTTGCCTGCCTCGGCCTCCCAAAGTGCTGGGATTACAGGCATTAGGCATTGAGCCCGGCCAAGGGAGGCATTCTTATTATCCCATTACAAAGCAGGGAAACTGAGTCTTCTGGGGCATAACTTCCCTAAGGCTATACTGCTTAACAAGTGGAGAAGGGGGATTTGAACCAGCTTTGTCTAAACCAGCGTATCAGCCAGGAACCTAACATAAAAAGACTAGCACAATCTAACTGGGTACTGTTGGGGAAAGTTTCATAAATTTACTATTTACAAAAGTGGGGCAAGGTATAGGGAAATCACTGGGGATAGTGTCACTCCCTTGGACTAGTAAGAACAAGGACTCTTTTTCGTTCAGAGGTTTGAAGTTTCAGTGGAAAGAAGTGATTGCTGGAAACCTGAAGTGCTTACTAGAACCCGGGCCCTTGAGAGGAGCTTCCCTTTGGTCAGAGCCCATCCAGCTCTTTTTCTCTGATCTCCTGCTTGTGCTTCCAGTCATATGAATCTCTAAAAAGTAGCCAAAGAGTCAAGGATATAGTCTGTATTCAGCCTATGAGAACACAGAGCAGAGGGAGAAGTGGGGAGAGGGAACCTGCAGAAGTAAACTGTGGATATTCAACAAAAGTGTGGTGGTTTCACCAATGCTCCAAGATGTAACAGTCTCCCATTGTCTGAGATAATACTAGGAGTTCTTTGTCTCACATCCAAGATGATTAAGGAGCATGGACACAAGGGTGAAGTTGGAGCAAAAGTTTAATAAGCAAAAAAGAAAGCCCTCCACTAGTGGACAGCGGGCCCAAATGGGTTGCCTACTATGAGGCCAGGGTCTGGGGTTTTTATGGACTGGGAAGGGGAAGGAATGTGCTTACTTTGTGGGCTGTCTTGGAGAAAATGTGATTCAGCTTGGCCTGGGACCAATCAGGAGGTGAAGTGATGATTCATAGTGGGGGCTACTCAGGCTTAAGTGATGATTCATAGAGGTTGGGCTCACAGTCCAAAAAAAAAAAAAAAAAAAAAAAGGAAAGTACCCACTGGAGCCCTCCGTGTTCATGCCCACAAAAGGAGAGGAAACATTTTCCTAGGAGCCTGCTGATCATACAAAGGACAAAGACCAAAGACATTTCTATGTCAGGCCTTTTCCCTTATCTGAATGAGCCAGGGGTTTGTGTATGTTTTTATCTGAGTGGGCTGGAGGTTCTCCTATCTGTGCAGCTGCGGGCAAGTCTCTAGGCACAAGCCCGAGTGCTAGTTCCCTTATTGGTGCCTGCAGCTTGATTTTTACTCCAGACTGCTTTTGTCTGTTATGTGGGGCTGAGGCACCAGCCCATGGGTCAAGGGCTTTCCAGGGACCCTTCCCTTGCTGTCTACCTAAAGCAAGCTAACTAACTCCTCTCACTAGTCCTTTCATTGTGCATCTTTGGACCACCTATGTCAAGATTCTAGGATTGTGAGCAAAAAACTCAGATTTCTGAGTCTAGGGGTAATGCCTGGGAGTCTGCATGACAAGAGTCATAGAATTTTATATAAGATTGTATATAACTTCTCAGAGAAGACTTAAAGAAAGTAGCAAAAATAACCTTTAGATTTCAAAAGAGCTATTAAGGTATAAGATGTTTAAAAATGCTCAAGCAAGAGAGACCAAGGACTAATGAATGAAACTTACAGGATGATAGGTATATGTTTAACGTAAGGAAGAACTATTTTGTGACCTAAGCTGTCGATCTATGGATGATACTACCAGAGCTGTTTTTGTTATTAGAGGTGTTGAAGCAGTAAATGTTTGATGAGATAATAAATGTAAAATGCTTTGGAAAATGTAAATTTAAATGATGATAATGATGACAACAATGATGAGGAAGACAGCTGAAATAGTTCATTTGCAATGAAAAACTGAACTGTAAAATTTTAAAGATGTTTCAATAGTGAAGAAAGGGAACAACTATAAATATACTGGCAGGTATCATCCAGGTATCATGCCAAGTGCTTTATGCTGCCTTATCTAATGGGATCTGCAACAACCCTGGAAGATAAATGTAAGTATCCTCAGTCACAACTGAGGGAAGAGAGGTTTGGAATAATTATGTAAAATGTAGTAAGAACCTAAGGATTTTGGTTTCACAACCTAGATTTCTATATCGTATGCTGTGTTGCCTTTATATTGGGTAGATTGAATTACCAAATCTCTCACACATTAGAGTATGGCTTCTATTATTATCTATTCTAGTTCCAAATCAGGCATTCTAAGTATTCTATATGTACTGTATGCACTGTTCTCTATTCTATTAAATACAGAACAGGTAGCCACTAGGTTATATCATTGGTTCAGTACTTGGGATGAAAACTAACCAGCAATCTTGCTCAGAGTCAATAAATAAACAGCTACAAGACATCAATTTATTAAGCTGTATAATTCTTCTCCACAGTCTGGAATAGGATGAAGAGGTCTCAGTAAGGGTGTAGATCTTTAGGTTTGATAATGCAAAGTTCTAAAGTGTTGAGTGGAGTGTTCAGAAATATCCCCGGAGATTTTGGAAGCATTGAGAGCCATTCCTATTGTTAAATTTAGTTGCCGAACAATTCTTGTGTTTTGACCTTCTTACTTCTCTGTGAGAAGTCAAGCCAGCAGTTCCTAGGATGATTTCAGATTGCTGTGGAATGTGAGAGTTGAAGATTTTTTGCTTTGCTCATTTCAGCATAATCACTGGAGAGTGATTCATTTGTATAATAAGAGAGCAACTTGAGAGGAAAATGGTCACAGCCTTTAAAGGGCAAGCTCATTTTTGTCTTGTGTTAGACTATGTCCCGAATGAAGGGCTTTTAAATTGTGACAACTGCCTGCCTCTTGCAATAGCATTCGTCACCATTATCACCTTCAGACAAGACTGGGGTACAAATTGAAAGGCAATTGCAAGATATTTCACAAATTGACTTGAATATTGAAGATTCAATTAGACACATTGGTTTGACTTTGTTTGCATAGCTGTTGAAATGTGTGCTCCATGAAAAGATTTCAGCTATTAAGTGCCAGAAAAAAGGAGGGAAAAATCCATGTGATGCTTTAAGCCTCTTCACTCATAGCTCCAGCCTGTTTCTTTTATAGAAGAAAATGTTTTATAGAAGAAAATGTTTTACACATAAATAAACATCCTGATTAATGGCTTCAGTGAACAGATTCAGCTTTTTGCATTTTTCTCTTGATTGTCCATTTTTGGTCTTAGATTCTCTACAATTTTGGAATATCTATCCATCTGTCTATATTGCTTTTGTATATGACTTGTGTTTGTTTGCTTTTTTTTTTTTTTTTAATCTCTTCAGAAAAAAACTCTAGAGGTGAGAAACTGTCAATGTCATGTACACTGGATATTTGGAGATTGCCTAGCATAGTATTTGGATATTGCCTAGCATAGTGTTAAGGACTCATGGCTTGTAATTAAAATGTTGGTATCAGCCAAAGAGGGTAAAAATGTTGTCAAGATTCAGAATAGAAATACAGAGCTGTGTTGGAAAGCTAGATCCTGGAGGTTGAAAAAACAATTCAAACTAGAAATCAGGTCCTCATGTCTCTGGTAGATTTCTTTGGCTAGTTTCTCAGCAGTTTGTACTTCTTCTATTTATCTTCTTCCATGGAGGTCACGACCAGAGCAGAGCTTACTGACAGAGCCATGGCAAAGTTAGAGGACAACATGGATTATCTAGAATAGACCTTTATCTTTCCTAAGGAGAATGAGGAGTTTGTCCATACATTGAATCTGACTTTCTTCAGCTTCAAACTGTGAAACCTAGATCCAATCTCAGCTAAATCATAACATCTAATTATTCCCCAGTGCCTTGAAAACCACAACTATCTCTCTCTTGGCGCTCCACACATTCCAATTTTCCAAATTTTATCTACTCTTAAAATATAGCTGGAACATCATCTCTAAAGACCAACTTCTCTAACCTTTAGAGCAGACAAAAATCACTATTTTGTCTAAAGCTAAATTCTTTATTCCCTTACAATAATTACTACCATTTCCTAAATCATTTATGTTTCACATGAATGCATTTCTTTTAGAATCCCCATAAGTCTCAGTGTGGTGCTAGATGTATGGTAGTACTTAAAAGATCCTCTTCCTTGACCTAATCCTTACATATTGGAGGGATCACCTACTAGGATTTTCCAGGAAGAGAGCAAACAGTCTTTCTTTCTCTTCTCAGTCTCAGTTCTTCCAGAAGCATTTCTCACTGAAGGAAGAGCATTCCAGGAAGCTTAGCACTAGGCTGAAAGTTTAGAGTTCGTATAATTGAGTAACAGCTGATACATGAAAAAAAAATGCCAAGCTGAGAAAAATTTAAAGAAACAAAAACACTAATTAGATCAAGATGATAAAGGTTGAATGACAGAATCACAGACCATTTTCCTCAAGGCATTGGAAATGACATATTTGACCTCTGCCATTTCTGAGACTTGTAGCTGCTCAGAAAATATTTGCTGAATGAATAGTTACATATACAAGGCACTGAGAATATAAGGTACTTAGGAAGATTGATATGAATATTATCTTCAAGTTATTTAGGATAAAAAAGCCCTTTTAACCTTTGTGCTATATATGAATTTTGTTTTGCTTTGTTTTTTTCAAATGACAAAGTTTCTGGATCCTTAATGTTCCTGTCAAACTCCTCTACATGGTCTCTAGCTATCTCTGGAAGCTGATATCATTATTGTCACATTCTACCTTCTTGTAAACTGTATATACAAAAACACTAGAGTCTAGTAAAATTATAGCGTCTTTCCTAAGAGTTCCGTAATGACTTGGGATAGATACAAAATGATTTATACTACTGAGTCTCTGTGGAAACACATCACATCTCATAAGATATTTTTAACATTTTTAAGGAAGAGGCATAAGTTGTGAACCCCAAAGCAGCAACATGTAGTGATTGGAAGGCAAAGCTATGGGTTTGCAGCAACTGTAAATTGTGTTTTAGGGACCCCAGTGGAGCCAGTAAGAAATGAAGAGGAAAAGTTAGTGTTAAAAATAAAGAGAAAATAAAATAAAAAGGCAGGTGTGATGTGCCCACTTTCAGGCTTGGCACTTTGAAAATGGACAAAAATTATTGTGGATATAAAAAAGTAAAAAAATATCTTGGCAAACACCACTGTAAATTTGCAATAAATAAATTCAGTAATAATCATTTAAAATACAACTGTGAAAGGAATTTAAATTATACCTGCTCAAACTTTAGATGGCCTTCCTGATGGGAAAAAATAATTGGCCTTATTTAGAAGATCAAAAGTAACTCCAAATAAATAATTATCCCACTGAGATTAAAGTCTTCGGAGATTATATTCTGAGATAAATTAAAAAATTCATGATGATGTAATTGATTTTTTAGAATTAATTATATATAAATGTTCTTGTTGCCCATTGATCGTGTTAGTGAGGCTGCATGATTGATTGGGCAAGATGCAAATATAAATGAAGGCTATTACTTTATCTCCGTTATTTAAAATTTTATTTTTTACAATATACCAACTCCATGCTGTTTCCTTTATAAGAACAAAAAAATGACCAGGAGGAACCAACCAGCTCAAGTAGTTAGAGTTAGAGACTGGAACTTTTGTTATATAAGTTTAATAAGAGTCTTCATTTTATCATTGGCTCTTGAAGAAATCCAGTGTCCCGTTTGGTGAACTTAATTATCCCCTCTGGTGTTTTTCCATATTCTATGCTAAATGTCAGGCCATGATGTTATATCATTGAGTGGAACTTCTAGACCATAAAAAATACTGTAAGCCTTTCAGAATTGCAATTTCCAACAGGGAAAAAAATTAATAATAGAAGTATCTAACTGAAGATACTTGGTATTAAACTGGGGGCACAAGAAATGAAAGCGTGGGTTCATGAATCTTAAATTTCCCGGTGAACATCATTGTACCTAAGTAAACCCTCCTTTCATGAGCCATTTTGTAAGACATTAGTTTCCGTCTCTACCTTTGTAATCTCAGTTTCAGGTAACCAATTAAAAAAAACCAGAAGGTTATATAACTATTACATCAGTAACCAGGTCTGCAGATAATTAAGTATTTAGAAGTATAATAAAATATGTGATTAAGGTATGTGGGCTGTGGGGTGCCACTGACTCAGATTCTTTAAAAACATCAAGGAGAATGAAGTTGTTTAATTTATTTCAACAACAGACAAGTTCATAACAGAAAAGGAATGCTGCATCTCCCTTCCTTTGATTTCTAATAACAATAAGGAAGAAAGGAAAGATTGCTATTTTGACCTAGCCAGACTTTGAGTTGGTGGGAGACATGAACTAATCACCATCAAAGTTACAGAAAAGAGCAAAATGGAGGAAGGAGAAGGAAAGGAGATGGAAAGGATTTGGAGGAAGTTCAGGTGTCACAGGGTGTATTGAAGTTTTGACAAATGGTACTGATAAGGCTTCCATATTTTGTTTATACACATATTCGCAAGTGAGAATGGGGAACAGGTAGATTAGCTTGAAGATTAAAATGAGAGGTAGTGCTCCCTTTAATCTATATGTGTGCATAGACATATTCAGCGTGGAGACTCTGCAAGGAGAGGGTCTACAATCATCATTGAAAGTTTGATTCTTTCTGAAGTATTGATCACGACAGGGCCAGGACTAGGATAAGGCAAAGAGGGGCCTGGGATGCAGATTTAAGGAGGTGCTTATTCTCAGGGTTGTATAAGTGCAAGATCAATACTTGCAGAATCAACACCTGCACAAACTTGAGAGTGAATGTCTTATTAAGTATTTAACCAGAATTGTCTCCCTTGCCTCATGCTAACTTTGACCTTGAACTGCAGTCAGACTGTTTTATTGCTTACTGTCTTTTTGACTTTGGGTAAGTTATATAATTGCTCTGATAGATCCAGAAAGATAGCAACTTGGGCTGTCAGTTACCTCCGCTCCCTGCACAAGAGAGCTGACCTGCACATTTTCATGGCTGCCACAGGGCTTCTTTATAAGCCAATGGGCTTCTTTAGCAGCTTACACAGATTGAATGATGCCTCAGAGAAGCCACAATTCTTTTTGTTTTTATCTAAGCTGATATTTAATTTAGGATCAAAATCCTAAAGGAGCAGAGTTAGAGAGTTTTAGGCTTTGGGGTGCTGCCAAAGGCCCAGAAAGCCCCTCTGTGTACTAAGGAAATGTGATGAGGTGGTAGATGAGGGAGAAGACAATGTAGTGTCAGGCTAAGTGCTCTGGTTCTGGAGTAAGCTTGCCGTGATTCAAACCTCATCTCTACCAGTTGGGCAAATAATTTAACCTCCAAGCTTCAATTTCCTTATCTAAAAAACAAGGGCAATAATCTTCACAACAAATTGATATGTATTAAGAGATTAAAAAATTGCACAAAGCACCTATTCATGACACATAGTTGATTTTTAGTACATATTTATATAATTAAATTTAGTGACCTTTTTCTCCATATAGAATCTAAGTAATTTTGCTGGGTTTATAATAGTATTTACCTTATAAAGTTGTGGTGCAGAGTAAAGACAGTAATATATGTGAATCACCTACCACCTGCCTGCCACATAATAGGCTTTTACTAGCTGTCAGCTGTTAGCATTCTTTCTTCTCGGGCAATACTTGGGCAGTCATTTCCACAGTGACTAGCATTACATGAATATTTAAAAGGCACCTGTTGATTTAATTTCTACCATTTCCAGTTTTTCTGTAGCTATAATCAAATGGAAGAAACCTTGGCACAGTTTGACCATAGGGGCCATTTTGATGAAATAATTAATCTCCTTTGTTCAAAGACTTCCATCATTCTTTTTTTCCCTCCATGATATTATTTGTTTATTTTTAAAATAAATTTTACTGTATATATTTAAGGTATACAAATGATGTTTTGAAAAACATGTAGTAAAATGATTACTGTGGTGAATCAAATTAACATATCCATCATCTCACAGTTACCCAGTTTTCCCCCTGCGGTGAGAGCAGCTAAAATCTCCTTTTTTAGCAAAATTCTTGAATACAATACACTATTATTAACTATAGTCCTTATATCATGCATTAGATCTTTAGATTTCCATTATTCTTATTCAAACTCTAAATTTCATAAGGAATAATATTCTTTTCCAAGGACAGATACACAAAATGGCCGGCAGTTCTGTTGTTCTTGCCTTTTCAATCCTTGAAGTAAAATCTTACAAAATACTATAGCAGAAGGAGAGTTCCTCTGCATTTTTGCTACTTTTGTTTTGGTGGAAAAGACACTTCTAGGTAAGAATCGCAATTGCAATATTTTCAACTAAAATTTTAGAAGTCTTCTCTTCAAGTGCACTGGGTCTGGGGTGGAGTTCTAAAGAAATACAGCAAATACCCAATTGATGGAACGTGTCTCAACCTGAGGGGAGGATAGAATATTAGCCTGTGCTCAGTTTTATTTGTCTGCAAACCTGGAATCGTACTGAGAGATTCCATTAGCCTTCTTCCTTCTTTAGTTGTAAGGAATAGCTTAAAATTGCGTTTATAAATTAAATGCAGAATGGGGAAGCGATTTTGAGGTTTTAATTAAATTTTAATATGTTACTTTTTATATATGAATATATTTAAATTATAATTATATGATTTATTATTTAAAATAATGTTTCTATAAATATGTGTAGTTCATTGAAATTCATAAAATGAAACATACGCATATGTTCATTCAACATGTATTTATGGAGATTCTACTGTTCCAAATGCAATAACAAAATAATTTCTCTCATTTTTCAAATAACTCTCTGAATTGAATGTCTATAAAATGCTTGTCTTACGGACTTTTGTGTTGATTGACTGCAACACCAGAGGTCTTTTAGTATAATCTTGACCCGTTACACTAAGCTCTGTTAAAGCAACCTTAATTTCTGTTATCTGTATTCTCCTTCCCTATTCTTTTTTTGGCTTCTAAATATATTCTTTTTTAAAACTTTTAAGTTTAAGAGTACATGTGCAGGTTTTTTATATAGGTAAATATGTGCCATGGGGGTTTGTTGTGCAGATTATTTAATCACTCAGGTATTAAGCCTAGTACCCATTAGTTATTTTTCCTAATCCTCTGCCTCTTCCCACCCTCCATCCTCTGATAGGCCCCAGTGTGTGCTGTTCCCCTCTATGCGTCCATGTGTTCTTATCATTTAGCTCCCACTTATAAGTGAGAACATGCGGTATTTGGTTTTCTGTTCCTACATTAGTTCATTAAAGATAATGGCCTCCAGCTCCATATTCTTAAGTTAAACACTTTATTTTGAAATAATTGTGAAATCACATGAAACAACGCAAAAAAGATCTTGTGTACCCTTCACCCAGCTTCCCCGATGGTAACATCTGCAATACTGTAGTACAGTATCACAACCTGGATATTAATGTTTATATGGCCCTAGATACAGAATATTTCCATCAACACAAGGATCTTTTATGTGTTACCACACCTACTTTTCTCCTACCCGCATTCTCTCCTTAACCTCTTATAACCACTACTCTGTTACCCATTTTTACAATTTTGTCATTTCAAGAATGTTATATCAATGTAGGTAGGTAATCTTTTGGGATTAGCTTTTATTGTTGTTTCATGTCACATGATTCTGTGCAAGTTTATCTAGGTTGATATGTGTATTGATAGTTCCTTATTTTTATGGTTGAGATTATTTGTGGTCTGGATGTACACAGTTTGTTTAGTCATTCACCTGTTGAAGGATATCCGGGTTATTTCCAGGTTTTTATTTGGTTATTTCCAGTAACTGGAATAAATAAAAATAAATAAATATTTAAATAAAGCTGCTATAAACATTTGTGTACTGGTTTTAGTGAGACATAATTTCTCATTTATTTGATATAACCACCCAGAAGTGCAATTGCCTGGCCTTATTCTAGTTGCATGTTTAGTTTTTTTTAAAGAAGTTGCCAAATGATTTTCAAGAGTGGTTGTACCATTTTACGTTCCCACCAGAAATGTATGAGTGATCCAGTTTCTTCACATCCTTGCCATCAGTTGATATTGTCATTATTTATATTTTAGTCATTTTGATAAATGTGTGGTGGTATCTTATTGTGGTTTTAATTTGAATTTTATAAAGTCTAATGATATTAAAAATCTTTTCATGTATTTATTTGTCATCTATGTATCTTTTTGGTAAAATATCACTTCATGTTTTTTGTTCATATCCTAATTGCATTCTTTGATTCTTTACCATTGAGTTTTGAGAGTTCTTTATATATTTTAGATACTTGTTCTTTGTCAGGTATGTGATTTTGTAGTTTGTGTAGTTTTAACTTGTGTAGCTTGTTTTTTTATCCATTCAACAGGGTATATCACAGGTTTTTAATTTTGGTAAAGAAGTCTAATTTATTGAGTTTTCTATTCATGGATGGTGCTCATGGTGTCAAGTGTAAGAACTCTCTCTTTGCCTAGCTTTTGATCCTGAAGATTTGAGATTTTCTTCTATGTTTCTTTTCTTTTTTCCAAAAGTTTTATAGTTTTACATTTTACATCAAACTCTATGATCCAGTTTTATTTTTTTTGTGTGGTTGAGATTCTCTCTTTTACCTGTGGGTATTCAATTACTCTAACACCATTTGTTGAAAAGGGTAACTTTCTTTCATTAAAATACTTTTTCATGCTTGTCAGATATTCGTCAGGCATATTTATGTGGGTCTATTTCTGCTTTTGCATTCTGTTTCATTGATCTATTTGTCTACTGTCTGCTAACACCACATAGTCTTAATTACTGTAACTTTATGATATGTATCAAAATCAGGTAGAACATTTCCCAATGTATTCTTCTTTTTGGAAGTTGTATAGCTATTTTAATTTATTTGCCATTACATATAAATTTTAAAGTAATCTTATATATACCTAAAAAATCATACTGGGATTTTGAGAGAAATTGCATCAAACCTGTATGTAAATTTAGGGAGAACTGACATACTTACCATATTGAATCTTCCAATCAATGAACATAGTATGTCTTTCCTTTCATATAGATCTTTGATTATATAATTTTTGGCTTAAAAGTCTTGTATACGTTTAGTTTAATTTGTGCTAGAAATGTTATTTTTTGAGCAATCGTAAATGGTATTGTATTGTTAACTTTGAGGTTTTGAATTTATTGCTAGAATACAGAAATGCACTTTATTTCTTCGATTTCCCTTTCTTGCTGTAGCACCGGCTAGAACTTCCAGGAAACATGCTTGCCCCATTCCCACCGTTTTTTTTTTTTTTTTTGGCTTAGGCGGGAAGCACTCAGTCCTTCTCCACTGAGTATAATGTTAGCTATAGGTTGTTTAATGTGCCCATTATTGAGCTGAGGAATTGAGGAAATTTCTCTCTATTCCTTTTTTTGGGGGGTTCTATTATAAATGGTTATTTATGCTTTTTATGCATTGATTGATAAAATCATATGATTTTTCTTATTTAGAATGATAATATGGTGGATTACATTGATTAATTTTTAAATATTAAGACAGTCTTTCTTTCTGGGAATAAACCCCACTTGGTTATGGTGTATAATTCTTTTTATGTATTGTTGAATCATATTTGTTAATATTTTAAATAACTTTTGTATCTATATTTATGAATAATATTGGCCTGTAATTTTATTTTTCTGTACTGTGTTTCTCTGGTTTTGGTATTGATATGGTTTGGGTTTGTGTCCCTGCCCAAATCTCATGTCGAATTGTAATTCCTAATGTTGGGATGAGGGACCTGGAGAGAGATGTTTTTTTTTTTTTGAGAAATATTTTGAGTTTATATTTTTTGAGAAATTGGTTTATTTATTTTAAGTTGTCAAATTTATGTAGAGTTGTCTGTAGTATTTCTTATTATCCTTTTAATGTCTGTAATTTCTAGAGTGATGTCCATATTTTATTCCCAATATTGGTAATTTGTATCTTCTCTCTTTTTTCTTTGTTAGGTTTGATAGAGTTTTCTCAATTTTTAAAATATTTTCAAAGCACTGGCTCTTTGTGTTATTAATTTTGTCATTTTCATATTTTAATCATGTTTCATGGATTATGGAGGCAGACTTCCTCACTGCTGTTCTTATGATAGTGAGTGAGTTCTCATGAGAACTGGTTGTTTAAAAGTGTGTAGCACCGTCCCCTTTCCTCCTTTTTCCTCTGGCCATGTAAGACGTGCCTGCTACCCTTCACCTTCTGCCATAATTCCAAGTTTCCTGAGGCTTCCCTAGCCATGCTTCCTGTACAGCCTGCAGAACTGTGAATTAATTAAACTTTTTTTAAAATGAATTACTCAGTGTCAGGTAGTTATTTATAGCAATGTGACAGTGGACTAGTCCCTCCTTAGCTGTGCTTCCTGTATGGCCTGAAGAACTGTGAGCCAATTAAACCTCTTTTCTTTATAAATTACCCAGCCTCAAGTAGTTCTTTATAGGATTGGGAGAACTGACTAATATAGGTATTAAGGTAATGCTAGTTTCAGAAAATGAATTCTTAAGTGTTCTCTCCTTTTCTATTTTATTAGATAAGATTCTGTAGAATTGGCATTAATGCTTTAAGTATTTGGTAGAATTCTCCACTGAAACAATTTGGGCCTGGAGATTTCTATTTTGCAAGTCTTCAAATTAGAAATTCTATTTTCTTAACATTTATAGGTCTTTTCAAGTGATTTGTTCCATACTGAGTGAGTTATGGCAGTTTATATTTTTTGAGAAATTGGTTTATTTATTTTAAGTTGTCAAATTTATGTAGAGTTGTCTGTAGTATTTGTTATTATCCTTTTAATATCTGTAATTTCTAGAGTGATGTCCATATTTTATTCCCAATATCGGTAATTTGTATCTTCTCTCTTTTTTGTTTGTTAGGTTTGATAGAGTTTTCTCAATTTTTAAAATATTTTCAAAGCACTGGCTCTTTGTGTTATTAAATTTTGTCATTTTCATGTTTTAAATTTTATTGATTTCTGCCCTTATCTTTATTATTTTTTTCTTCTTGCTTGCTTTGGGTTTATTTTTCTCTTCTTTTTTCTAAGTTTTTGAGGTAGAAGTTCAGATTATTGACCTGGGGCTTTTCTTTTTTTGTAATGTTTCCATTTACTGCTATACATTTCATTGAATCACTGCTTTAGCTGTGTTGCAAAAATTTTGATATATTGTATTTTTATTTTATTATATTTTTATTCAATTTAATGTATTTTTTGTTATTTCCCTTGGCTCATCCTCTTTGACCCATGTGTTTGGTCTCAAGTATTTGGTAACTTTTCTCTTATCTTTCTGTTATTGAATCCTAGTTTAATTCAATTTTGTCAAATAACACATGTGATTTCAATTGTTTTAAATTCTTTGAGGTTTTTTTGTGGTCCAGGCTATGATGTTATGTATTTCATGCACATTTGAAAATAATGTGTATCTTGCTGTCACTGTGTACACAGTTCTGCATATATGGATTCAATCTTGGTGTATTTAAGTTCTTCTGTATTGTTGGTGATTTTCTGTGTAGTTGTTCTATCAATTTTTGATAGCAGGTCATTGAAGTTTCTCATAATTATCAATATGTTTATTCCTTATTTCAGTTCTACCAGTTTTTGCTTCACCTATTTGCGTTATTTTGTTGGTACATACACATTTAGGATGCTATGTCTTCTTGGTAGATTGGCCTTTTTATCCTTTACAATGTTCTTCTTACTCTCTAGTAATTTCTTTGCTCTGAAGTCTATTTAATCTGATATTAATATAGCCACTTTTTCTTTCCTTTGGTGATTTTTTCATGATATATATTTTTTCCATCTTTTTACTTCCAGGATGCCTATACAGTTCTATTTAAAGTGTGTTTTTTGTAGAAAGTATAAAATTGGGTTACTTTCTAAATATGCATTACCAACCTCTGTATTTTTCTTTGTGTAGTTATGCCATTTACATTTAAAGTATTTATTAATATGTTAGGGCTTAAGTCTACCATTTTGTCAAGGCTTTATTTGTTTGCACCTATTGATGCTTCCTGGATGCTGACTTCTTCAGCTTCAATCCTGGTATAAGTCAGACAAAAAGAAAACCCAGGAAACATACCACCATGTTGTTTCTTGGGTTCTGCAGTCCCTAACTGGTCTTTTTCTTTCCATATTTAGGGTATTGTGTTTGTTTATATATTCTGCCAAGATTTTTAGTTATATTTAGCAGAAAAAATAGGAAAATGTACATTTATCTCATTTCAGAAGTGAAGTAAGTATGTTAAAAGAGAGGAGACTTCACCAAATAGCTCATTTCATTTTTAATTTTTCTAATTTCAGAGAGGTATTCTTACATTAGATTGAAATACTCCATCTACTGGCCGATTCTACATGTTAGTTTCTTCTTCTGTCTTTCTACTAAAGTCAACTCCCCAAAACACATACATATAAAGACATATGCATACACATAAGTCCTTTCCCAGTTGCTTAAAATATACTATATATGACAAAGTTCTTAGATTAGGAATAAATTTAAATTAAAAAAGTAATTCCTTCTTAAGTTCTAAACTATTTTACTTTAGTTTTGTTTTTATTCCTTTCCTAATAAATATAAACTCATATTTCTTGAGCCAAGCTACATTGTTTTATGTTTGTTTGAATTTGTTAAGTATCTACTATGTGCCACACCCTCTGGAAGCCTCATGAACCCATCTAGAAGGTGTTTGTTTATTCATTTAACAAATAGACCCCTATTAAACATTCAAGTAGAGATGTCAAGTGGTTGGTTGCATCTACAAATATATAGTTCAAGTTAGAGTTTAGAATTATAAAATTTAAAGTTATTAAAAATAAAATAGTATTTTAATCATGGCTTAACATAAAATTACTGAGGAACTGGAGTTTGTAGAATAATCACAAGGGCCCAGAGCTGACTAATACTTACAAAGCAATAGAGAAACAGGAGTAATTAAGAGACATAGTCTCTGCCCTAATGTTACTTATAGTCTGAAAGAGAAGTATAAATCTCACTATGTTCTTCTAATTAAGAAGTTTTATGTGATAAAAATTTAAATATCATTTTTTATGGCATACATAGTAAGTTTTGTTTCAAGCATTTATAAGAGACATGAGAGTGCACACATTGCCCCTATTTTTGAGGCCTCTCTGATTGTTCTATTCTCATTATCTGTACTATCCTCCTCCTGTCTTCTTCCTAGCCAATTGCTACTCATTTTATAACCCAGTTCTAACATTATCTCCCCTGAAATGCCTTCACTAATCCCCCCCTCCTATCATCCATAATCCTAAAATTGTATTTTGTAAGTAAAATAATAGTAATAAAAATGGAATAATAGTCATCATCCATCTTGTCAACCATTCATACTAGATCTTCCTCCCACATGGGTAGCTCTTGAACTAGTCTAGGTGGTTTGTCTTGTAGTGTTATAAAGGCCATAAGAAATATGAGCCTATGGTTTTACTTTTTAGTTTATGGGATGCTTTACATCCCTTAATTCGTAGATGCGTATACTTAGGAATGGAGAGAGTATTTTAATTGATCAACATTAGAAAGTTATTGAGTTCTCAGAATCTAGAGCGCTTGATAATAATTATTAGGAAAGGGACTGATTAAGACTGCTCTCAAAGAAGGGAGCTGAAGAAGGCAAGGTATGCCAGGAAAATGAAGTTAAGCGAGGATGCAGACTTGGCTGGCAATGATTTAAACCTTGTCCCATATAGAGCTCTACATCAACAATTTTATCACAGTGTTAGTTCTGCCTTGAGTTAAGGGGTGTTAGCCTTTTTGCCTCCTATTAAGCAGTTATTGGTAGCCAGCTGGCCCCTATAAGGAATATAATATCCTGAGAAAGAAGGCTTCCATTTATCCAAGGGCAGCTCTGAAGTACAGGGCATTTGTAGGTTGTTGGCAGCTAATACGTGGCATTCAGGGGATGAGCGCACTGGCCTGGTGAAGGATATCTTGGAAGGTACCAAATACAGCTACTATAGAGCATCTCTTGGAGTGATCAGATATTCTTCTTAAATTCAGTTCTTCCATGCATAGCTTCTCTGGGATTCTGATTGATCACATTTCTGGGAATATTTTGAAAGGAGAGTCATTAACACAAACCAGACATGCTGGTTTCAACCCTACCACATAGGATTTTGTAGGGTGTATGGACCAAGCTGTAGATCTTCTTGTACTGAAGATTAGACCTAATATGAATTCATTTCTTGCTCTTGGATATAGTCAAAATTAACAGTAGTACTAATCAATTCTCATGCTGCTATAAAGAACTGCCCAAGACTGAGTAATCTATAAAGAAAAGAGGTTTAATTGACTCTCAGATCCACATGGCTGGGGAGGCTTCAGGAAACTTACAATCATGGTGGAAGGGGGAAGCAAACATACCCTTCCTCACATGGCAGCAGGGGAGAGAAGTGCTGAGCAAAGGAAGAAAAGTCCCTTATAAAACCATCAGATCTGGCGAGAACTCACTCACTATCACAAGAATAGCACAGGGGTAACTGCCCCCATGATTCAATTACCTCCTACCAGGTCCCTCCCACAACATGTGGGGATTATGGGAGCTACAATTCAAGATGAGATTTGGGTGGGGACGCAACCAAACCATATCATGCCACCCCTAATTTTTCCCAAACCTCATGTCCTCACATTTCAAAACACAATCATGCCTTTCCAACAGTCTCCCAGAGTCTTTGCTCATTCCAGTATTAACCTAGAAGTCTAAGTCCAAAGTCTCATCTGTGACAAGGCAAGTTCCTTTTGCATATGAGCCTGAAAAATCAAAAGCAAGTTAGTTACTTTCTAGATAAAATGAGGTACATGGTTTGGGTAAATACACCCATTCCAAATGGGAGTAATTGGCCAAAACAGATGGGCTACAGGCCCTATGCAAGTCCAAAATCTAAAGGGCAGTCATTAAACCTTAAAGTTTCAAAATGATCCACTTTGACTCTATGTCTCACATCCAGGTCACTCTGATGTAAGAGGTGGGCTCCCACAGCCTTGGGCAGCTTCACTACTGTGGCTTTGCTGCTTTCACAGGCTGGTGTTGAGTGTCTGTGGCTTTTCCAGGCACACAGTAGATCTACCATTCTTGAGCTGAGAGGAGGGTGGCTCTCTTCTCACAACTCTACTAGGCAGTGCCACAGTGAGCACTCTGTGTGGGGGAAACGCCACAGTGGGCACTATGTGTGGGGGCTCTGACTCTGCATTTCCCTTCCACACTGCCCTAGCAGAGGTTCTCAATGAGGGCTCAGCTGCTGGAGCAAACTTCTGCAGTGGGCACTATGTGTGGGGGCTCTGACTCTGCATTTCCCTTCCACACTGCCCTAGCAGACGTTCTCAGTGAGGGCTCAGCTGCTGGAGCAAACTTCTGCCTAGACATCCAGGCATTTCCATACATCCTATGAAATCTAGGTAGGGGTTCCCAAACCTCAATTCTTTTTTTTTTAAATTATTATACTTTAACTTCTGGGGTACATGTGCAGGTTTGTTACATAGGTGTACATGTGCCATGTAGGTTTGCTGCACCCATCAACTCATCATTTACATTAGGTATTTCTCCTAATGCTATCCCTCCCCCAGCCCCTCAGCCCCCAACAGGCCCCAGTGTGTGATGTTCCCTTCCCTGTGTCCATGTGTTCTCATTGTTCAACTCCCACTTATGAGTGAGAACATGTGGTGTTTGGTTTTCTCTTCTTGGGTTGCTTTGCTGAGAATGATGCAAAGTACATGAACTCATTCTTTTTATGGCTGCATAGTATTCCATGGTGTATATGTGCCACATTTTCTTTATCCAGTCTCTCATTGTTGGACACTTGGGTTGGTTCCAAGTCTTTGCTACTGTGAACAGTGCTGCAATAAAAATAAGTGTGCATGTGTCTTTATAGTACAATGATTTATAATCCTTTGGGTATATACCCAGTAACGGGATTGCTGGGTCAAATGGTATTTCCAGTTCTAGATCCTTGAGGAATTGCCACACTGTTTTCCACAATGGTTGAACTAATTTACACTCCCACCAATAGTGTAAAAGCATTCCTATTTCTCCACATCCTCTCCAGCACCTGTTATTTCCTGACTTTTTAATGATGGCCATTCTAACTGGTGTGAGATGGTATCTCACTGTGGTTTTGATTTGCATTTCTCTGATGACCAGTAATGATGAGCATTTTTTCATGTGTCTGTTGGCTGCATAAATGTCTTCTTTTGAGAAGTGTCTGTTCATATCCTTTGCCCACTTTTTGATGGGGTTGTTTGTTTTTTTCTTGTAAATTTGTTTAAGTTCTTTGTAGATTCTGGATATTAGCCCTTTGTCAGATGGATAGATTGCAAAAATTTTCTCCCATTCTCTAGGTTGCCTGTTCACTTGATAATAGTTTCTTTTGCTGTGCAGAAGCACTTTAGTTTAATTAGATCCTATTTGTCTGTTTTGGATTTTGATGCCATTGCTTTTGGTGTTTTAGTCATTAAATCTTTGCCCATGCCTATGTCCTGAATGGTATTGCCTAGGTTTTCTTCTAGGGTTTTTATGGTTTTTGGTCTTACATTTAAGTCTTTAACCCATCTTGAGTTAATTTTTGTATAATGTGTAAGGAAGTGATACAGTTTCAGCTTTCTGCATATGGCAAGCCAGTTTTCCCAGCACCATGTATTAAATAGGGAATCCTTTCCCCATTGCTTGTTTTTATCAGGTTTGTCAAAGATCAGATGGTTTTAGATGTGTGGTGTTATTTCTGAGGCCTCTGTTCTGTTCCATTGGTCTATATATCTGTTTTGGTACTAGTACCATGCTGTTTTGATTACTGTAGCCTTGTAGTATAGTTTGAAGTCAGGTAGCATGATGCCTCCAGCTTTGTTCTTTTTGCTTAGGATTGTCTTGGCTATGTGGGCTCTTTTTGGTTCCATATGAAATTTAAGGTAGTTTTTTCCAGTTCTGTGAAGGAAGTCAGTAGTAACTTAATGGGGATAGCATTGAATCTATAAATTACTTTGGGCGTTATGGCCATTTTTGTGATACTGATTCTTCCTATCTATGAGCATGGAATGTTCTTCCATTTGTTTGTGCCCTCTTTTATTTAGTTGAGCAGTGGTTTGTAGTTCTCCTTGAAGGGATCTTTCATATCCCTTGTAAGTTGGATTCCTAGGTATTTAATTCTCATTTTAGCAATTGTGAATGGGAGTTAACTCATGATTTGGCTCTGTTTGTCTGTTATTGGAGTATAGGTATGCTTGTGATTTTTACACATTGGTTTTTTATCCTGAGACTTTGCTGAAATTGCTTATCAGCTTAAGGAGATTTTGGGCTGAGACGATGGGGTTTTCTAAATATACAATCATGACATCTCCAAACAGAGACAATTTGACTTCCTCTTTTCCTAATTGAATACCCTTTATTTCTTTCTCCTGCCTGATTACCCTGGCCAGAACTTCCAATACTATGTTGAATAGGACTGGTGAGAGAAGTTTACTTGACTCACATTTTCGTGTGGCTGAGGAGGCCTCAGAAAACTTACAATCATGGTGGAAGGGGAAGTAAACACATCCTTCTTCACATGGCAGCAGGAGAGAGAAGTGCTGAGGAAAGAGGGAAAAGTCCCTTATAAAACCATCATCTCTGATGAAAACTCATTCACTATCATAAAACAGCCTGGGGGTAACTGCCCCCATGATTCAATTACCTCCCACTGGGTTTCTCCCATGACATGTGGGGATTATGGGAAATACAATTTAAGATGAGATTTGGGTGGAGACACAGACAAATCATATCAATTGTCTTTTCTGTCACCAAATAAACTCATTAGAGCAATATTTTCAAGTGTGGAATATCTCCAATAACTGAAGTGATCTTCTAATATACTTTTCTTTTAGTGATAGGTGGCTCAGGATGCAGTAAGATACCCTTTACTTTGGGGAGGATGTCCAAGCATGCACCAGACCAAAAATTTCACCAATATAGTAAGCTCCTGAACCTTTTTAGGTCCTCCCAACCTCTGGAGATTATGTGGCTTACTATGATACCCAATACACATTCTCCTCAGTTGCAGTGGGCATGCTGTCACTAAAAGAGTGTGACAGTGTGCTATTCTGTTGATTGTCCAGATTAGCATGGTTTAATAGAAATACAGTACAGGCTGGATATATAATTAAAATATTCTGGTAACCACATTACAGAAAAACGGGTACATTAATTTTAATAATATATTTTATCTAATTCAACCTATCCAAAATGTTATCATTTTAACATGCTATCAATATAAAAACTTATAACAGAAGGCATAATTAATGTTTTTTTCCCCTTGCTCTGGATTTGAAGAGTGAACTTTTAATGAGGTTCAATACTCTCTCTGTCTTAGTTTGTTTAGTGTTACTATAAAGAAATACCTGAGGATGAGTAATTTATAGAGAATAGTTTATTTAGCTCATGGTTCTGCATACTGTCCAAGAAGATAGTGCCAGCCTCTGCTTCTGGTAAGGGCATCAGGCTGCTTTCACTCCTGGTGGAGGGTGAAAGGAAGCTGGCATGTACAGAGATCACATGGCAAGAAAGGAAGCAAGAGAGAGAGAACGGGGAGGTGCCAGGCTCTTGATAACAACCAGCTGTCCCAGGAACTAATAGAGGGAGAACTCACTCTCCCCCTCCTCAGTAAGGGCATTAATATGTTCATGAGGAGTCTGCCCCCATGACACAAACACCTCCCGTTAGGTGATACCACCAACATTGGGATCAAATTGCAACATGGAGTGTGGTCGGACAAAACATTCAAGCTGTAGCATTCCTCTCCCTATCCCCCCCACACAAACTCATGTCATTTTCACATTGCAAAATACAATCACCCCTTTTCAGTAGTCCTCAAAAGTCCCACAACTTGTTCTAGCAGCAACTCAAAAGTGTAAAGTCCCAAATCTCATTTGAGACACAAGGCAATTCTTTCCAGCTATAAGTCTGTAAAAAGAAGTTATTTACTTCCAAGATACAATGGTATAACAGACATTAGGTAAGCATTCTCATTCCAAAATGGAGAAATAGTCCAAAAGAAAGGTGTAACATGCCCCCACACAAGTCTGAAACCCAGCAGGGTAGACATTAAATCTTGTAGCTCCAGAATAATCTCCCTTGACTCCATGTCTCACATCCTGAGCACATTAGTGTGAAGGGTGAATTTTCAAGGTCTTGGGCAGCCTTATCCCCATGGCTTTGCTGGGCACAGCCCATGTGGCTGCTCTCACAGGTTGGATTTGAAGTCCTGTGGCTTTCTCCAGGCTGCAGTTGCATGCTACTGGTGGCTTGATTATTATGGGTCCTCATTGTAGCCCTACCTCAATGGCTCCACTAGATATTGCCCCTGTGGGTATTCTTTATAGTGGCCCAGCTTCTGTGGCAAACTTCTGCCTGGGCATCCAAGCTTTCTGATACATACTCTAAAATCTAGGTAGAAGTTGCCAAGCCTCTATCACTCTTCAATTCTGGGCACTTGCAGACTTAACACTGCAAGGATGCCACCAAGGCTTATTGCTTACACCCTCCAGAGCAGTGGCTTGAGTTGTACCTGGAGCTGTCTCAGCTGTGGCTGGAACCAGAGCAGTGAGAATATAGGGAGCAGCATGTTGAGATGGTACAGAGAAGCAGCATTTTGGCCCTGGCTCCCCAAACCATTCTGTTCTCCTAGGCATCTGGGCCTGTGATAGGTGGGTCAGTCTTGAAGATTTCTGAAATGCCTTCAGGTCCTCATTGGCATTTTCTTGATGATTAACATTTAATTTCCATCTATTCATGCTAATCTCTCTAGCAAGTTGTTGCTCATCAGCACCCTCAGAGTCCTCTCCTGATAATGCTCTTTCCTTCTCTGCCATATGGCCAGGCTGCATATATTCCATATTTTAGTGCTCTGTGTCCTTTTTCACTATAAATCTCACCTTTAGGCCATTCCTTTGCTGCTGTATATGATCAGAAACTGATAAAAATAACCATGCGAGTTCTTCAAGTCTTTGCTGCTTACAAATTTCTTCCATCAGATACCCTAGGTCATCACTCTCAACTTCAGCCTTCCACAAAGCCCTCAGGTATGAATACAATGCAGCCAAGTCCTTTGCTAAGGTGTAACAAGGGTGACCTTTGCTTCAATTCCCAATAGGTTTTTTATTTCCATTCAAGACCTCATCAGCTTGTCCTTTACTGTGTATATATTTTTTCTTCTTCTCCTTCTCCTTCTCCTCCTCCTCCTCCTCCTCCTTCTTCTTCTCTTCTCTTCTTCCTCTTCTTCTTTTTCTTCTTCCTCTTCTTCCTCTTCTTCTTCTTCTTCTCCTTCTCCTCCTCCTCCTCCTCCTTCCTCCTCTTCCTCCTTACTATGTTGCCCAGGCTGGTCTCAAACTTCTCTCCTTAAGAGATCCTCCTTCCTCAGCCTCCCAAACTGCTAGGATTGCAGGCATAAACCACCAAGTGCAGCCAGTACTCTCTATAGTTCTATCAGCATTTTAGTAACAACCATTTGACCAATATCTAAGAAGTTCCAAACTTTCCCTCATCTTTTCATCTTATTCTGAGCCCTTAAAACTCTTCCAACCCATTACCCATTTCCAAAGACATTTCCACAGTTTCAGGCATCTTTATAGTAATTCCCCAGTCCTAAGTACCAATTTCATGTCTTAGTCAGTTTAGCCATAAAGGGATACTTAGGGATGGGTAGTTTATAAAGAGGAGAGAGTTATTTTGCTCATGGCTTTGCAGGCTATACAAGAAGCATGGTGATAGCATCTGCTTCCGGTGAGGGCCTCAGGCTGCTTCCACTTATGATGTAAGGGGAAGGAGAGCCAGCATGTTTAGGGATTACATAGAAAGAAAGATGGGGGCAGGTAACAGGCTCTTATAAACAACCAGCTCTCCTGGAAACTAATAGAGGGCATGAGGAGTCTGTTCCCATGACCCAAACGCATCCCATTAGGTCCCTAGCTCCAACATGGGGATAAAATTGCAATGTGAGTTTTGAGAGGAACAAACATACAAACTATAGCACTGTCTCACTAATTTATTCCTGTGCAGACAAGTCAAATAAAATGCATAAAGATATGTCTAGTTCTTCTCTTTTAAGGAAGAAACCTGATAAAAAGTATGGAGAGAAGCCCTACGAACAATCATAGAAATTTTGCCATGCTCTGGGGCTAATACATAAGTGAGTAGCATACATATCTCTACTCCTCCAATGCCATCCATGCTTACATGGGCCTAGGATACTAGCTATAATTTAATCACTTTCTATCTTAAGAAAGTATAGTCAAAATCAGGACAGCAAGTGTGCCATCATTACAGGAATAATGCTGAACTTGTTTAACTTATGAAGAAGTAAATTGTTTGCCAACTTTAATACTTTATTTTGTGTCATGACATGTTGATCTTTCCTAAGACCTAAATTTATGGCTGCAGGCATTTATAGCAGAGCTGTAAAGGACATTAGAAATTATGTATTTTGATCCCCTCATTTTTCAGATGACTTCCCAGGTAAGCCTTGGAAATGTCTGGATTGGCAATTATTTTTATGGTTTGTTTTTTTTTTGTTGGTGGTGGTGGTGTTCAGTAGTTGCCTCTGTTTGCTCAGCATTTATTTTTATGTTTTACAAAAGGATGTGTATTATGTTATGTTATAATTGAAAGCCACCAGCATAAGCAGCCTAAGTCCAATTCTTCTTCATTTCAGTCAAATTTCACATTTCATTATGACAGTATTAATTTGATGGCCAAATCTGGTGTGTTACTGCTTTCCAGCTAGATTTGCTTCCAGTTTAACATCCTAACTATGCTTGTAAAACAGACAATAAAACAGTCTTTTCTGACTTGGGAAATACTCTTTATTCTTCATTTCTCTCTGCTCCACTGTAACATTTTAGCTGAGTTTTATGGAACAATCACTTTCCTCATCTAATTACTGCAGTTCCCTGGTAGATGGCCTCCCTTGCCCTGAAATAGCAAAATTATCATAAGTACACAATTCCACTGCCAGCATCTCATCTTGCGCATGCGTCAGTGAGCAGAGCTAGGTTTTCCCCTCTCTAAATTGTGTTCTTGCTAAATTAACCGTTTTCATGTGAACCACTCAAGACTTTTTCCGACATTCCAACAAATACCCAAGAAAGTTAATCTTGCCTCATAGGTACTTTTCAGGCTCAGCTCCTAGTGCTTACACATAACTGTGCATACAGATGAACACTGAGCCAGAAGATGCCTAGTTGAATCCATAGGTACCAAGACGTTTCCTATATGGACTAGTTGAGGATAGCTCTCCAAAGAAGATCGTAGCAAAAAATTATAGGTGCAGCAGCACCAACTTCACAGATCAGCTGCAAATCTTCATTTAACAAAAAACTTTACCCAGGTTATGCTAATGATGAAAACTTGCTTTAGAAATTAACACAAAAAAGAATCTGGTCTACAATCCAGATTTGGTTTCAGAATTGAAGAGGCAGGCGCTGATTCCAGCAAAGACCAGGACCTGAGGAGGCCTTAGAATCAAGCCAAGGCCAAGAATATCCTGAAGAGGAGATTCCAAGCAGAGTAGCCAGACAGTGTCTTACCACTTACACCTTCTTCCAATCACACACTAGTATCAAGGTATTTATAAACAACTCGAAGTCTGGGATTAATTCCAGAAAACAACTTGCTAAAGAATTTGGGAATACATAGTCAAGGGTCCAAATTTCTTTTCAAAATCAAAGATCTAGATTTCATGTCCAGAAAAAAGGGAATGATAAGACCTGAGAACAAAGAAAAAGCCAGGGACAAAATCTCCAAGGTAAGTTTGAGGTTTAGAAGCTACGCAAGGTAGCACCAACCTCACTGGCAACTATCTCATTTCTCTAGAACCAAAACAAGGTGGACACAAAGACAAGTTCAGAGTACTTGATGTCATTAGCTTAGGCTCTAGATCTTTCTTTCACTCTTCTGGAAATGTACATTTCCTCTGGGACTGCAAGCTGAGCCCTCTGCAGATGGTGAACAGGATGACAGGATGCAGACAGGTACGCCCTCTGCAGATGGTGAACAGGACGGCAGGATGCAGACAGGTACAAAAGGCACCACATAGTCCAGCTGACACAGCCTGGCGTGACAGTGCAGCAGACCTTGAGAACAATAAAAATAAACTTAATAATATCAGTTTTTAGTTGTTATAATTATGACTGATTTAAGCAAAATTCATCAATGGAAGTTAAAAACATTGAATGAATACTTGACGAGGAAACAAAATTATACATTGTCTCAAAGAATCTCCTCATTGATTACTGATTAATTACAAAAGGAAAATTGGTAATATTGTAGAAACCTGTTTGACTTCACCTTAGCTAAAGGACTGAAATTCACGTCACACTGATGGCACAAATCTACATGAGGTCCCTTCTGATATAATGTACTAAGAAAAACACAATATCTCTTTTGTAGTATTATTGCCAAAAAAGTACATAAGCTGAATCTAATCATGACAAAACATGAATCAAACCCAAACTGAGTGGCAGTCTTTTCAAAGTAACATCCCTGTATTCTTCAACATGAGTGGAATAATAGAAATGAACAAACAGTAGGACTCAGGAGATATTTAGGAATTACATCTCCCAAGGACTTTTCTTCTATGTGTAATATGTGCCATCATTTATGTGCAGGCGAAGAAAGATAACACATTCAGAGGCCTGTTTGTGCCTAAAATTTCTTTCCAAAGATGATCAAGAAATTGTTAATACTGGTTATCTTCAGAGAAGGGAGGTAGAGGACTGGGCTGGGAGACAGAAGAGTTTTTCACTGTAATCTTTTTATCCTATTTGAATGTTTAAAAATCATTTCAATGTATTGTACATTTAAAGTTTTTTTTTAACTTAACTTCAGAGGGTGATTTTCAAACATAAGGTTAAATGAAAGAAACCAGACACAAAAAGAATGCATATTGTATTATTTCATTTACATAAATTTCAAAAGTAACCAAAAGTCATCCATGGTATTAGACACCAGGCTATGGATTATTGTCGCCCTGAGATGGACACACTGGTTGGGAGAAGCACAGGGCAACTCTGGGGGCCTGGTCAATTCAGTTTCTTAGGCTGCTCTGGGTATGTGTATGTGTGCAATTGGAGAACTGGATAATTCGGCAAACTGTATCCTGGTGACCTATGCAGTGTACTCTATGTGTGTTATACTTCAACTTTTTAAGAGTTTGTGATTTGTTTTAAAAAAAAAAGAAAAGAGAAAAAACAAAGCCTAACTACATTGCAAAGCCGTTATTTGTCCCTTTCTTCAAAGTAAAGGTAAAGAGCCATTGGCTCTTACCAGGTAAATTAGTTATTCTTTTCAAAGCAAGAAATCACCAACTTTATAAGGGGAGTGTAGAAATTGATCTTCACTTATATTTCCAGTCTAATTTACTGCCACTTCCAACGATGAATTTTATGTTTCCATTATTTTGCAGACTTGCAGTCCCCAAATACGTATGCACTTCCATGTACCTGTGCCACTAGGAAATGTCTTCCCACTGCTGAAAGATTCTCTTTACTTGTCTCCTATTCAATTTACATTCGCCCTGAAATTTCAGCTCAATAAACTTGCTTTGTAAAGCCTACCCTGCTTTAACCCCTCACACACTGGTTAAGGCACTTTTCATATTGCATTATAATGCTTGGGTTACATGTCTTACCTCCTTCACGAAATTGGTCATTAGGCTTTGAAGTGAGCAATGTGGGTTCAAGCTGGGCGCAGTGGCTCATGCCTGTAAACCTAGCACTTTGGAAGGTCGAGGATCACTTGAGGCCAGGAGTTTGAGACCAGACTGGGCAACATAGCGAGACCTCATCTCTATAAAAAATTTAAAAATTTAGCTTGGTGTGGTGTCACATGCCTATAGTCCTAGCTACTCAGGAGGCTGAGACAGGAGGCTAGTTTGAGCTTGAGAGTCAAAGTTATAATAAGCTATGATCACACTGCTGTATTCCAGCCTGGGTGACAGAGCCGATCCCAACTCAATGAAATAAAATACAGTTGAATTAAATTAAACAGTAACATAAAGTAAATAAAATGAAAGGGAAATGTGGGTTCAAGCCCAAACTTTACTTCTTAATAATTTTGCATTGTTGACAAATAACTTAAACATGCAATTTAAAAGCTTGGGATCCAGCATCAAACAAAATTTAGGATTGGCTTCTGGCTCCATTACTAAATTGCTATTTAACTTCTGGCCAGCTTCTTAACCCTGTAATTCTCAGTTCGCTCCTCAGTACAGTAAAATACCGACCTCATCAGATTGTTGTGAGGATTAAATGAGATGACACATTCTCTCAGTCACCTAGTGAGTTCACAGAAAGGTAGCCTTGTTACGAAAATGCTGAGTCTCCCTTTTCTCATCTCTAATATGGGAACATCAATCTTCTATTCACAAGGCTGTTGTGAAGAAAGAAACAACATGTTGCTGGACACTTTATTTGTGCTCAATAAGTTTTATTGAATGAATAAATAATTAATGGTGTATGTAGAGTGTCTGCTGAAATGTAGTGATGATGGCTTGCTTTGTCCTGATAAGAGGTTATTGTGGGAAGAGCTAAAGTTATGGGATTAGAGTCACACATCCCTTGAACAGGCAAGGAATTTCCCTCACTCAGACTTCGAACATTCTAAACATAAAATACTAATGAATGTCATTCACATGTTTTCAAATATGTAGTACCCAGTAAATTCCACATTTTTAAAAATAGGTATTCCAGAAGGCTAACTACTTACTGATTAATTTTGTTAATTGGTCCAATAATTACAACATTCTTTTTTATTTCCTCAGATAAAATCTACTGTTTTAGTGTAATTGTTAGTTAAATATGCTTTTAGATTGCCAGATCAAGTGATGGGAAACAATATTTTGAGTCTCAAATGACTGCTTGAAAACTAACATGTTAGTAAGGAATATATATATGTCTTCTATAGACACACATCATACACACACACACACACACACACACACACAGAGAGAGAGAAAATTTTAAAACCTGATGGATTTTGCTAAAAATGAACTTTGCAATGAATTCTTAGAAATTTTCTTTAAGATTATATCTGCATTAAAAATGAGAAAAAAACTCTGTTAAAAAAGGATGAAAATGTTTTCTATAGAACACTTGTCCATCTGCATCAAAAGCATTGTATTTCCCCAGCTGCTATTAGTTTATATTGAATGCATATTCAGATGCGCTTCTACATACTCAGTCATCTATTTTTTTCTTCAATGCACGTTGAGCAATGTTTGAAACAGGATTAGTTTTCAGCTTAACTGAATATGGCATTTTGATAAATTCAAGGAAATGGCTAACTCAAGTATATTCAGAATGCATTATTTACAAAACTGAGCATTTTTTCTGAATCCTTTTATATTTGTTTTCTTTCTTTTTGTTCTTTAATACATATCTTTCATGATAAATGTAAAGAAATTTCAATAAGCTTTGAAAAATGTTGATTTCAAGATATTGGACCTGAACTCAAATTAATATTTTCATTAGCTTATAATTCTGAGCATCTTCTATATTATTAGCAATTATTTATAAATTAGTTGTGACCTCACAAGATCCTGATCGAGTAGGCATGATTATCTCTTATTTTAAACTAGTTTCTTCAGAAAATTTATTGTGATGAGAAATAAATATGTAAGTAAATAAATATTAATATTCACAACTTCTTACTTTCCTCTTCCTAATATTTGATCTTTGTTTTCTTGATTACTGGACCTTGTCATATTCACCAAGAGAATGGGTGAAAGGGAGAATTGAGAGGAACCAAGGAAGATTTCATTAATTTCTAATGGAATAGAAATAATATTAATGGAGAACAGAAAGAAAAAGGCCTGAAATGAGAAAGGAGTATGGGAGGCCTATAAAACAAGGTAAGGTAGAATGGAGGGAATTTTCAAAGATTTTTGGAGGGGAGTGAAGGAGGAAGTAAGGATGGGGGAAGATAGAGAGAGAATTTGGGTTTGGAAAAAACTGTCATCATAACCTTGTAAAGCTCATTGGACACTGTGTTAAGTTTTTATTACTACTATAACAGATTATCACAAACTTGGCAGTTTAAAATAACACACATTTATTATCATATAGTTTGGAAAATCTAAAATCAGTCTCACTGAGTTAAAGTGAAGGTTTGGAAAATCTAAAATCAGTCTCACTGAGTTAAAGTGAAGGTTTGGAAAATCTAAAATCAGTCTCACTGAGTTAAAGTGAAGGTATAAGCAGGGCTGCATTTCTTCTGGACCTTCTAGGAGACTATACACATCCTTGCCCTTTCTAGCTTTGAGATGGCCTGCATTCCCTGGCTTGTGGTCCCTTACATCTTCAGAGCCAGCAGTGGCTGGTGGAGTCTCACATTGTATTATTCTGACACTGGCTCTTCTGCCTCCCTCCTCTACATTTAAGGCCCTTTGAAGCTACACTGGAGCCACCCATATACTCCAGAATAGTCTCATTATTTTAAGGCTATCTGATAACAATCTTAATCTCACTTGGAATCTTTATTCTTCTTTGCCATGCCACAGGTCCTGGGAATTAGAATATGGACATCTTGGAGCCACTATTCTGCCTACCACAGACATTAAACCTATATCCTTTATTTTACACAGGACAAAACTGTGCCCTGAAAAATAGAATTACTTCCCCAAGATAAACATTCTATAATAATAAGCACTGATGCAAAAATATTCTGCCACTTGACTCATTAAAAAGCATGTAGAAATTCAATTTAACTTCAATTATTTTTGGTGGTTTTGTTTTCTCTGTAAAGAATATGTATTAGTCTGTTCTCATGCTGCAAATAAAGACATACCTGAGACTGGGTAATTTAGAAAGGAAAGAGGATTAATTGACTCACAGCTCTGCAGGGCTGGGGAGGCCTCAGGAAACTTACAATCATGACGGAAGGGGAAGCAAACACATCCTTCTTCACATGGTGGCAGGAAAAGTGCAGAGCGATGGGGGAGAAGACCCTTATAAAACTATCAGATCTTGTGAGAACTATCACAAGAACAGGATGGGGGAAACCATCCCCATGATTCAATTATCTCCACCTGGTCCCTCCCATGACATGGGGATTATGGGAACTACAATTCAAGATGAGATTTGGGTGGGGACACAGCCAAAACATAACAGGATAGTATATGCTTATAATCAATGATAAGTATTTATGTTTTTCATGACTTTTTATTATACATGTCTTTGATCTCCGTGCACTTTTTCTATGGAATTTTTTTTTCTTGTAGAGTTATAGTGAGAAACAAGTGATTTACTATAGCTCTCTTGCACCACGGAATACTACAACTGTTAGTTTCATGTCTTCAATTGAGGACTGCATTACTTGAGGACAGGTGTTCTTCTCTTATTGGTCTCAATTTACACATTTTATTTTATAGTTCTTGTTAGAATGTGTACAGGTAAGCAGTTAAATACTCTTCAAGTGCATGTATGAATGTAGGACAGAAGGAATGAGATAGCAATAAAATCCCTGGATGACAAGTAAATAGATCTTACTGGTTTCTAGTCCAAGCCTTGCCACCAATGTTTGATGTTGCCTTTCAATAACCCATCAGAAATGATGCAGTAAAACTGGATCTTTTTCAAGTTTCTTTTTTCCTAGTTCTAAAGTTCTGTGATTTTAAAGGTGTTGGAAACACTTTTTCGATCTCCCACCCAAGGTGGCATATAAATGCCATCTATGGGAATGTGATTTTGATTTTACTGAGCAGCGAGATTATCAAGATCACATCATCCATGAAAAGCAAAGCTAAGTCAGTCAGTGGGAGGAAGAAAAACCAAAAGACTCAGAAAAAAAGAACATGGGAAAAAATGTAAAGGTAAATTTCAATATCTGCACTTTTCTTTTCTACAATGAAGAGTACAATGGCTAATAGTTTGCTAATTTCTCATATTTTTGTTTGCTTGACAAATTGTTTGAAGGTAAAGATAATATTGTACATCCTCCCCATTCCATGGGCTTGGTCTATACACATTTAATTCTGAGTCCTGGCACATATGGAAACTGGGTTAACAAAAGTTGCCCCTGATAATGTGGCTTCAGGTAAGAAAAAGTAAAAAAAATAACAGACCCCAACACAAAGATATGTTGAAGTATTGTGATAAAGCTTGATTATCTTGGACGTTCCATTTCCAGTATTGAAAACTTTTTCCCACCTGCAACTTGATATCTGTATATTCACTTGAGTGCCAAAATGCATACACTTGTGGCTCACTGCCACATATGAACATGCACAAACACACACATATCTCATAGAGTAAAACAAGAGGAAAATGAATGATCATTTCTATTAATAGGCTGAGGGAAAAATGAGGTCAGATTCTGGACAAAAGTGGTAAACATATGCAGTGGTCCCAAGGAACAGACCTATGGATCTCTGTATGTCCAGTTCATCTGCACTTCCAAACCCATTATTCCCATACGCTCTTTATAACATTGGCAACCACAACTTGAACCTGAAACAAACACTGTTCTATAACATTGTTTTTGCTACAGTTACTATGAGATCGACTAGCAATGTTTAAAAATGGATCTTGTTGCTGGTCATTTTCATTATCTGGAATGAAGCACTGACTTCACCCTCGATTTTTGCAAGCAGATCTCTTCATTTGTTTATACATTTGTTACCAAAAAAACAACTGATTTGGCAAAGGTCTTATTTTTGTAGATGACTATTTTTTTCACTTTCGTATACATGCCTTATTTCACTTTCGTTATTGTCTTCATTTCGCCCCATGCAGTGTTAACAGGAAGGGCTTACTGTCTTTATTGTAAAGAAAGTGAGATGTGACTTTTCATTAGCATTAACAGCAATTTAACCTGTCACCTATCATATCCTGGTCTATATGCTCAGGACAGAGAGAGCCTGGTTTATCATACCAGGCCTCCAGGCATCTTCCCAAATGTATAAGGAATCAAGGGCTCACTGGGCCCTAATATTATAAAGATATTTCCCTGCAGGTTTTGAGCTGGAAGGGTTGGTTGTGCCTGTGCTGGTGTCCTCAGATTTTCTAGCCACAGGGCCAGAATTAACAATGCCCAGAATTGCCACTTTCTGAGTGTGTCCCAAGTGGCTTGTTTCCCTGACTGTAAATCGCCTATCATTCTCTTTTGTGTGCAGAGATCTTTGGAAATATTGAGATTCAGTGTATGCACTGGAGCTTGAGCTAAAAAACAAGAAATAATGACAAACTGCAAAAAAAGTCCTCATGATTATCTTAACAAAATATCCTCCGGTTTCTTCCAGTGACATCTATATGAACATAAGTCTACTAATCTAAATTTGAAATTTTCTCTAATTATGATGCCTTGGGTTTACAAAGCAACACATGCTTCAAGGTGCTGTGCTCCTTACTGCCACTCTGCTTTCACTGATGTCCTGGTTTTTTTTGGCCTTTTCTCGTTTTGCCCATCTTTGAAGGCCCAACTCATGTATGTAGCCTTCTGTCAATTAAATCAAGGCAAGATACTCAATTGCCTGGGTTATCAAGTTGCCCTGTGTTCCTTATTCTGATTCCCCATTCCTTGTCCTATTCAAGCTTGTGTCCTTTTTACTGGTTGTGTGTGCCTCTCATCTTGCTGGAGCTCTTTGAGATCAGGGACTGTGACTCATTCATCTAAACATGGAAGGATGTGATTTTCCGTTTTCTTCCTGAACTTGTTTCCTGCCCACTCTTATTTCTCATGGGAAAAGAGATTTTAGAAGAATATTAGGTATTCCAGATTTCTGTAGAGAATGATTTTTTTCCTTTTCTTATTTTTTAATATATATATATTAAATATATACATATATTATATATGTATAAAAATATATATACATGTATATATAATACATATATATGTATATATAATATATACATATATATGTATGTACATATAATATATATACATATATATGTATGTATATGTACTCATCCCCTCAAGCATTTATCCTTTGAGTTACAAACAATCCAACTACACTCCTTAGGTTATTTTAAAAATGTACAGTTTATTGACTGTAGTCACCCTATTGTGCCATCAAATAATAGTTCTTATTCATTCTTTCCATGCCCATTAACCATTCTTACTAGTAAAGCAGAGGCTTAAAGATGCTCCTCACTAAATATTACCTATTGCCATCCAAATTGGAACCAGGGTGAATCCTAACAATCTCAATTATAAATAATAGGTTCAAGGTTAAGTTAGAGTCTTTGAAGAAGTGAAGAGGAGTAAAAACTGAAAGAAGAAAAGGGAACAGGAAATAAGGAGCATTTGGGCCCTATCTATGGTTATGGCTAAAAGGACTGATAGAGTTTGGCTCTGTGTCTCCACCCGAATCTAATCTGCACGTATCAAGGAATGGACCTGTAATCCCCACGTTTCAAGGGAGGGAAGTGTAATCCCCATGTGTCAAGGGAGGGAGGGTGATTGGATCATGGAGGCGGTTTCCCCCATGTTGTTTTTGTGATAGTGAGGGAGTTCTCATGAGATCTGATGGTTTTAAAAATGGCAGTTTTTTTCCTGCTCTCTCACTTCCCTTCTGCTACCTTGTGAAGAAGGTGCCTGCTTCCCCTTTGCCTTCCACTATGATTGCAATTTTCCCGAGGTCTCCCCAGCCATGTGGACCTGTGGTCAATTAAACCTCTTTTCTTTATAAATTACTCAGTCCTGGCCAGGCGCAGTGGCTCACGCCTGTAATCCCAGCAGTTTGGGAGGCCGAGGTGGGCAGATCACCTGAGGTCAGGAGTTCAAGACCAGCCTGGCCAACATGGTGAAACCCCATCTCTACTAAAAATATAAAAATTAGCTGGGTGTGGTGGCAGGTACCCGTAATCCCAGCTACTTCGGAAGCTGAGTCAGCAGAATAGCTTGAATCCAGGAGGCAGAGGTTGCAGTGAGCTGAGATCATGCCATTGCACTCCAGCCTGGGCGACAAGAGCAAAGCTCCATCTCAAATAAATAAATAAATAAATAACTCAGCTCTGATATTTCTTTATAGCAGTGTCAAAATGGACTAATACAAGGACTGAATATAGACTCAGTAGGTAAAATAAAATTATCAGTACCCTCATTTGGGACCTGGTTACATGAGATTATATCCTGTCTGGTTTTAGATTATATCTGTAAACCCTTTGAAAATAGTATGGGACAAAAGAACAGAGTTTAATAGATAGATATGGATAGAGAGCCAGAGAGTCAGAGAGATACATGCTGTAGGCACTTTGTACCTAACAGTTGTGCAATATAAATATTTGAGAAATTCAATGGCTTGCAATTCCTGAGAAAAAAATTACAAACATCATTTCATCCTGAGTTCATCCTCAGTCAAGTGAGCATTACAGAGTGGCTTAGTGTAATCCTCTGCTTGAGATCAGCAGATTCATTAGCTCAGACAGGTGGAAAAGAGTAAATACATGAGCTGCTAGACTGCAGCAAAAGCCTGCTTCTCTTGTTCCCGCTCAGCGGACCCTGGCACACCGGCTCTCTGCTCAGAGTCCCTGTGTTTGAGGGATGGCTTAGTATAGCTCAGTTGCATGATGACACTTGCCTAGGATAAAGGAAGATGGAAAGGAAGATGGAGCCACTGAGCTTGCAGTGGGCGGGACATGACAAGTATAGCTTTATTTATTTGGACTGAAAATCACAGCTGGAAAGTGACTTGGAATATGTACCCATATACATTGTTGTGGGGTGCAAATTGCCACAAACTTTTAGACAATACTTTGGTAATATTTGTTAAAAGTACAAATGAATAACTTTTCAACAAGCAGTTCACCTTCTTTAAAGAATATATCCTATAGAATTAATAGCACCAACGCAGTTGTGTGCACAAGGATGAGTATATAGCTATTAAAAAGAATGAGTTATTTACATAATGACCTGAATGATATATGTTATATTGAGCTTAAATGCATATGCCTGAGATACACACACACAAACACACACACACACACACACATGCTCTCTCTCTTATGGACACAAACATATATATGTGTGAATTTTTCCATTAGAGACTGCAATAACAATATATGTATTTATGCATATTCTTATAAGCATAGAGGAATGTATAGAAGGAACTTTCTAAAACCAGATTAGCTGTAACGTCTCTGGCATTTATACATAGATAGTTCTTTCCAGTCCTAGAGGAAAAAAACTGAATCTCAAAGTGGTTATGAACATTTTCCAAAGTAATAAAATGGTAAAGAAGAGGAGATGGAGCTAAAATACAGTCTGAACTACACTGCTTCCTATAAGTTACACTTTTATTGTTATGTGCGTGTGTGTGTGTGTGTGTGTGTTGTGTAGCTATTTGTGAAATGGTAAATTGGCTCATTTTATAGTTTGTAGAAAAGAGGTTGCCCTTAGGGTTTGAAAATCTGGGCCTAAGTCCTTGCTGTGTCCTTCATCTCTTTGATTCGAGCTATTCACTTAACATTTCTTTTACTTTTCTTTCTTTCTTTTTTTTTTTTTTTTTTTTTTTGAGATAGAGTCTCACTGTCACCCAGGCTGGAGTGCAGTGGCGTGATCTCAGCTCACTGCAACCTCTGCTTCCCGGGTTCAAGTGATTCTCGTGTCTCAGTCTCCCAAGCAGCTGGGACTACAGGTGTGCGCCACCATGCCTGGCTAATATTTTTTGTATTTTTGGTAGAGACGGGGCTTCACCATGTTGGCTAGGCTGGTCTCGAACTCCTGACCTCAGGTGATCCCCTGATCTCGGCCTCCCCAAGTGCTGGGGACACAGGCGTGAGCCACTGCGACCGTCCTTCACTTAACATTTCCAAGCCATTGTTCCCTCAATTCTGAAAAGGGAATAATAATTCCAGCCCACATCTCCTTACAAAATTGTTGTTAGGGTTAAACAAGATAATACAATACATATAAAATATGACTAGGTTATATGATAGCCCCTTTATGTAACCAGGGGCTATCCATGTTTCTGTTATTATTGTGTATCCAGCACACAACACAGTGCTTAGAATAGAACAACTGCTTCATAGTACTTTTTTAAAAAAATGTAAAGCTTATTGAAGTATAATTTCCATGTAATAAAATTCACAAAATTTAAATGTAAAGCAAACATGTATACTTCTTTTTTTTTTTTTTTTTGAGACGGAGTCTTGCTCTGTCACCAGTCTGGAGTGCAGTGGTGCGATCTTGGCTCACTGCAACCTCTGCCTCCCGGGTTCAAGTGATTCCCCTGCCTCAGCCTCCCGAGTGGCTGGGACTACAGGCATGCACCACCATGCCCGGCTAATTTTTTGTTTTAGTAGGCTGGGTTTCACCATGTTGGCCAGGATGGTCTCGATCTCCTGACCTTGTGATCTGCCTGCCTCCGCCTCCCAAAGTGTTGGGATTACAGGCGTGAGCCACTGCACCCAGCCACATGTAACGTTTTATAACAACTGCTTGATTAAGGTAGAGAACACTACCATCACCCAAGAAAAGTTCATTATGCCTGCCTCACTTGGTAAACACTAATCTGATTTCTATCACTAAAGAATAGTTTGCCATACTCTAGAATTTTATATACTATCTTTTGAAGAACATAAGGTTTTAATATTGACAAAGTCTAATTTATATATTTTTCATTTATTAACTCTTAATGCTTTAAACATATTAATTTTCGGTGCTATTTTGTACTAAGAAATAATAGTTTACACCAAGTTAACAAAGATATTGTCCTGCTTTCTTCTGGATGTTTTATAATTTTAGCTTTTACATTTTGGTCTGTGTTACAAGTTTAAATGTTTTGAATCCTGTAACATAAGGGTCGTGTTAATGTGTGTTTATGTGTGTGTGTTTATACATCTGTTTATACTGGCTGTAGTCCCAGCCGGTTGTTTCAGTACAAGTTTTTGAGGAGACTACTCTTTATTTATTGGATTGCTTTGGCACCGTTGTCAAAAATCAATTGATCCAAAATTAGAAAAATGCAAATCAAAACTATGAGATGCCACTTCATACCCACTATGATGGCTATAATAAAAAAAGACAATAACTATGTTTTTGTGGGGAAAATGGACTCTTCATACACTCCTAGTAAGAGTATAAAATGATGCAGCTGCTTTAGAAAACAGTTTGGAAGTTCTCAAAATGTCAAGCATTAAGTTACCATTTGACTGAGCAATTACATCCTAGATATAGACCCAAGAGAAATGAAAACATACGTCCACAGGGAAATTTATACACGCATGTTCATGGCGTCAATATTCACAATAGACAAGTGAAAACAATCCAGATATCCAACAATTAATAAAGGGATAAATAAAATGTGGTACATCCATACAGGGGAATATTATTTGGCCATAAAAAAGGAATGAAGTACTGATACATGCCACATAGAGATGAACCTTGAAAACAGTATGCTAAGTGAAAAAAGCCAGTCACAAAAGAAGACCACATATTGCACAATTCCATTTATATGAAATGTTCAAAATAGACAACTCTGTGCCAACAGAAAGTAGATTAGTGGTTGCTTAGGGTTGGAGGAGGTGTTTAAGGAGAAAGAGGACTGTGGGATTTCTCATTGGGGTGACAAAAATATTCTAAAGTTGATTGTGTTGATTGTTACACAACTTTGTGGATATACTAAAAATAGTTTAATTGTACAATTTAAATAGATAAATTGTAGGATGTGACTTGTTTATATTACTCCAGTAAAGAGTTTATTAAAAACTACAGTATTCAAGACATGATGGTATAAACATAAAGACAGATATATGGATAAAAGAAGCAAAATGGTATTTCTGGTTTATCTATTTTGATTTATTTATCCATATCTATCTTTGTGTTTATATCATCATGTCTTGAATACTGTGGTTTTGTGATGACTAATGGAAATAGAGAATGTAAGCACTTCAACTTTGATTTTTCCCCAAAATATTTTTGACTCTTTTAGATCCTTTATAATGTGCCACATAAATATTTGAACTCAGTCTGGAAATTTCTACAAAAATGCTTGCTGCGATTTTCAGTGAGATTTCATGTGGGAAGAATGGGCATCTTAATAGTATTGAATCTTTCAATGTGTAAATGATGAACATCTCTTCATTTATGTAGACTTTTTAATATTTCTCTCAGCAATGACTCTTTCCCACTAGTTTTCTGTTTTTAGTATAGAGGATTTTAATGTTTTTGGTGAAATTCATTTTTTATTATAAATTTTCTTTTGTTTTCCAATCATTTTTTGCTGGAATATAGAAACATGAATGGTATTTGTATATTTGCTTTATATCCTGCAATCTTTTTACAAGGGGACTTCAAAAAGTTCATAGAAACTATTATGGAAAACCTAAGCATGAATTTCAAATTATTTTTGCACCAAAATAAATTCGGACTAACTTGTTACAACACATCTGAACAGGATCTAGCTTGAGGCACTAAGAAGGATAAGACATCAGTTTCAAAAGAGCTCCTATCAGAGCAATATGAATTCTGCTCAAATTGAAGCAAGGACAAACATCAACTTTATGGTGAATCTTGAATGGAAGAATGGTGAAACCATTGATGCTCTACAAAAAAAATTATGGAGACAACGTCCCAAATAAATTAGCAGTCTAGAAATGTATAACTCATTTTAAGAAGGGACAAAATAATGTTGAAGCCAAAGCCCACAGCAGCTTCAACATCAAGTTATGGTGTTATGACCATCAACATCAAGTTATGAGAAAAAAACTAATATTGTTTTTGCTCTAGTTAAAAAGGACTGACAGTTAACAGCGCTAACTATAGCCAACACCACAGACATGTCTATTGGCTCAGCTTACACAACTCTGACTGAAAAATTAAAGTTGAGCAAACTTTCCACCTTACAGGTGCCAAAATTGTTGTGCCCACATTAGCTGAAGAGCAGAGCTTTCAATTGAAATTATATACAAGCGAGGACAAGATCCTGAAGCATTTCTGAAACCATGCAATGGGTTCTTCTTGCCCGTTGCCTAGACAGAGCTGATTGGTCAAGACAGGGGAACTGAAATAGAGAGTTTAATTCTCCCAAAGCTGGCTGTACGGGAGACTGGATTTTTATTATTACTCAGATCAGTCTCCCAAAAAATTCACAGATTGGCGTTTTTAAGGATAATTTAGTGAGTAGGGGTTTGGAAAGTGGGCAGTACTGATTGGTCAGGCCGAAGATGAAATTGTAGGGAGTCGAAGCTGTCCTCTTGCACTGAGTCACTTCCTGGGTTGGGGCCACAGATCAGATGAGCCAGTTTATCAGTCTATCTGGGTGGTGTCAGCTGGTGCATTGGAACACAGGGGCTGAAAAATATCTCAACCATTGACATAAAATTTTACAACAGTGACTCCTAAGTCATAATTCCTGATCTTGTAACTAATTTGTTGGTCCTGCAAAGGTGGTCTAGGCCCCAGGCAAGAAGGGGTTTTGTTTTGGGAAAGGGCTGTTATCATCTTTGTTTCAATGTTAAACTATAAACTAAGTTCTTCCTAAAGTTAGTTAGATCTATTCCCATGAATGAACGAGGGCAATTTGGAGGTTAGAAGCAAGATGGAGTTGGTGAGGTCAGGTCTCTTTCACTGTCATAATTTCCTCAGTTATAATTTTTGCAAAGACAGTTTCATTTCTTCGAAATGAAACAGCAGATGAAACACAGCTTTACCAGTACAATCTTGAAGACAAAGCACAATCAAAGCAATGGCTTCCAAAAAGTGGAAGTGGCTCAGTCAAAGCAAAAGCAGACAGGTCCAGACCAAAGGTAATGGCAACCGTTTGGGGGGATGCTCAAGGCATTTTGCTTGTTGACTTTCAGGAGGGCCAAAGAATGATAAAATCTGCTTATTAAGAGAGTGTTTTGAGAAAGTTACCCAAAGCTTTAACAGAAAAGCGCCCAGGAAAGCTTCACTGGAGCATTCTTCTGTACCACAACAATGTTCCTGTTCACTTCTCTCATCAAATAAGGGTAATTTTGTGAGAGTTTCTATGAGAAATCATTAGACATACACCTTACAGTCTTGATTTGGCTCCTTCTGACTTCTTTTTCTTCTTAATCTTAAAAAAAATCTTTAAAGAGCACTCATTTTTCTTCAGTTCATAACATAAAAGAGACTCTTTTGACATGGTTAAATTTCCAGGAACTTCAGTTCTTTGGGGATGAACTAAATGGCTGGTATCATCGCTTATACAAGTGTCTTGGCCTTGGTGGAGCTTATGTTAAAAATAAAGTTTATTATTTTTTATTTTTATCTTTTAACTTCATTTTTCCATGAACTTCTAGACATCTCCTTGTAGATTCATTTACTAAGTCTAGCAATTTTTTGGTGTGTTCCTTATGATATACTATTCAGACAATTATGTTTTGCTTTCTTTTTTCCAATCTTTATGCATGTCGTTCCTTTTTTGTATTATTGCGATGGATAATACAATACTGAATACAAGTTTTAAGAGTGAACATACTTGTTTCCAATTTTAGAGAGAAATCATTTGGTCTTTAACCATTATGTATAATGTAGTCTGTAGGATTTTTTTATAGATGCTGTTTATGAAGTTAATAAAATTTTATTCTACTTACAGTTTACCAAGAGGTTTTATTTATTTTTTAAGGAATGGTGTTAGACTTCATCAAATGCTATTCTTTTTCTATTAATATGATCATGTAACTTTCTATCCTATTAGTGTGGTGGCTTATAATTGATTTTTGAATACTAAAATAAGCTTGGATGTGTGGGATAAACCCTGCCTGGTCATAATATGTATTCCTTTTTATGTACTCCTAGATTTAATTCTCTAACATACTCTTAAAGATTTTTGCATCTATTTTTATGAGAGATATTGATTGTAAGTTTCTTGGAATTTTTTCTTTGGAGTCAGATTTTAATAGCATGATTACACTGGCCTTGCTCAACAAGCGTGGAAGTGTTCTTGATTTCCTAAAAGTGTTTGTGTATTGGTCTTATTTCTTCCTTGAATGTTTGATAGTCACCATGATGCTGATTAGCAATTTTTTCCAAATTGATTTTCTCTTTTGCTTACTTCTTTTCTATTCTGTTGATTTCTGCCCTTATCTTGAACATTTCTTGAGTTTTGTTTGCTCTTTAAGCTTCTTAAGGTTCAAGCTTCTTAAATTGGAGAGCAACATATAGTGCTTGATTTCAGCCTTTCACTTTTTCTTAAATATTCACTTAGATTTATAAAATTCTCTCTTCAATGACTTAAACTGTATTACAAAGGTTTTAGTGTTGTTTTTTCATTAGCATTCAATTCAAAATATTTTCTAATTTCTTTAGTAATTTCTTCTTGGATTCTGGGTTATTTAGATGCATGTTTTTTAATTTCCAAATATTTGAGAGTTGTCTGAATACCTTAATATTACCGATTTCAAATTCAATTCTGTTGTATTCATAGTATATTCTTTGTAAGATTTTAATATCAATTAAAATAAATTTAAAATAAATAAATGAAAATATAAAGGTTTTAATTTCTTGAAATGTATTGAGACTTTTTTTGCCTCTTTCCCAACATGGTCTAATTTGTTGAACATCCCATCTGTGTTTGGTCAGTGAGGTAAGGGTAATTTATGCTGTGATTTAGATTATATATATTTTTACTAACTTTTTTTCTACCTGTTCTTCCCTTACTGAGAGTGGGATGCTAAAATCCCTGGCTATTCTTCTATATTTGCTTATTTCTCACTCTAGTTCTATCAGTCTGTGCTTCATGCACTGGGTGCTTAGTTATTATAAGCATACATGTTTTTGATTGATATGTCTTCCCAGTAAATTGTATCTTTCATCATTATGCAATCTCCTCCCTTATCTCTCATAAAACTCCTTATCTTGATATCTCTTTTAATTTGGAGTTAAAATGGTCACATGTATCTTCATATGCTTAGTCTATATACCCTGTATCCTTTTAATCTCTTTATTTTATTTTATTTTTTTTCTTAGAAATTCAAACGTATGTATTTTACTTCTTCACTTTAGGTAAAGAAGTTTGAGTTAAGCATAGTTTCAGTTTAAGGTGTATTATCACCATTAGTTTGTGAAAGTCTCTTCTCTTCTTTCTATGTATTCCCTAGTAGGCCTATTCCTCCCTCCTTCAATTAGCAGCCATTTTGCTGTTCGTTAATAGTATATCGTTTTTGAGGTAAGTTCTTGAAAAATGTGTATTATTGTCCTGTATGCATATGTATTTTTAATTTACATGAATGAAACTATACCTCTTTTTTTCTTATTTTCTTCACTGTGTTGTTTTTAAGATATATCTATATTCTGTATGTACATATAGTCCATTACTTATTGCAGCGTGGTGTCCTGTGACACGTATCTACCACAATTTACATCTTCACGCCATTTACACCATAAATTATACATTGCTTCATGCCATACACACCATACATCTTCACTTTTCAGTAACAGACCCCTACAATTGCCTTCAAATTATAACTATTCCACCCCTAACACTATAAACAACCTCATAGTGCTGTTTTTAGAACAGTGGTTCCCACCCCAGGGCCACAAACCAATACTGGTCTGTGGCCTGTTAGAAACTGGGCTGCATGGCAGGAGATGAGCAGTGGGCAAGTCAGCCAAGTCCTCCCATTACTCTCTGAGCTCCGCCTCCTGTCAGATCAGCGGTGGCATTAGAGTCTAATAGGAGCACGAACCCTATTATGAACTGTGCATGCTAGGGATCTAGTTTGCCCACTCCTTATGAGACTCTAATGCCTGATGATCTGTCACTATCTCTCATCACCTCCAGATGGGACCATCTAGTTACCGGAAAACAAGCTCACCAATTCTACATTATGCTGAGTTGTATAATTATTTCATTATATATTACAGGGTAATAATAATAGAAATAAAGTGGGCAATACGTATAATGCACTTGAGTCATCCTGAAACCATCCCTCCACAACCTGGTGTATGGAAAATTTGTCTTCCACAAAACCAGTGCCTGGTGCCAAAAGGCTGGAGACTGCTGTTTTAGAATATGTGTAAGACTTTCTTGAAATAAATAGTTAAGAATGTAATCATTGAGCCAAGGAGTTTCACTATACTTGATTTGATCAGGTATTGTTATATTAGCTTCAGAATAGCTCTGTTAATCCTTACATCCTTCAGTAGGGTGTGAGGATTAACATAGCCCCATATCTTTGCCAATTCTTTTTTTTTTCCTTTACAAACTGTTTACTGTTTTTATTTTGCTATTATGGTAATAGACAGAAAATTATATAAAACAATATTTTGAGGGAATTTTCTCCTGGTTGGTTTTATTTTTATTTTTGATTTATTTTGTATTTATTTTTTATTTTATTTTATTATTATTATACTTTAAGTTTTAGGGTACATGTGCACAACGTGCTGGTTTGTTACATATGTATCCGTGTGCCATGTTGGTATGCTGCACCCATTAACTCGTCACTTAGCATTAGGTATATCTACTAATGCTATCTCTCCCCCCTCCCCACACCCCACAACAGTCCCTGGTGTGTGATGTTCCCCTTCCCGTGTCCCTGTGTTCTCATTGTTCAATTCCCACCTATGAGTGAGAACATGCGGTGTTTGGTTTTTTGTCCTTGCGATAGTTTGCTGAGAATGATGGTTTCCAGTTTCATCCATGTCCCTACAAAGGACATGAACTCATCATTTTTTATGGCTGCATAGTAATTCTTGACATTATCATATTTTTAAATTTTTGCTGATTGAATAAATTTTTTTACAAATGTTATTGCATTCTTATTTAAATTTATATTTATTTGATGACTAATACATTTGAGCATCTCTACATACACATTTTAGTCTCTTGGGTTTTTATATCTGTAAATTTACTTTTTCTATCATTTGCCCATTGTTCCATTGATGTTGACTCGCTCAAGTTCTTTGTATATCCTAGATAATCATCGTTTGTTGGTTTTAGATATTTCAAGTATCACTTCCAAATCTGTCTTTTGTCTCTTAGCTTTGTCCATACTGTTCTTTGTTGAACAGAAATCATTAATTTAATTTTATATCAGATTGACTGAGATTTTACTCACAGCAAAATGCACTAGAGATATATGGTTCTATGACTTTGGACACTTGTATACAGGCATGTATTAATCAAGATGTAAAATAGTTCTGTCATCACAAAACTTTCTCTCAGGAATCTTTGTTGACAATCTTCTTCGCCTGTCTCCAGCTCTGGCAATCAAAAGTCTAATTTCTGTACCAGTAGTTTTGCAGTGACCAAATTGTTGTATTAACAGAATTTTAGAATAAAATGTTCTGAGGATTATCCACATTACTAAATGTATCATCACTTTTTTACTTTTATTTCTAAATAGCATTTCATTGTTCAGATATATCACAGTTTGTTTATTCGCCAATTGATGAACATTTTAAAGGTCTGTTTAAAGGCTAAAGCCGGCCGGGCACGGTGGTTCACACCTGTAATCCCAGCACTTTGGGAGGCTGAGGTGGGCGGATCACGAAGTCAAGAGATGGAGCCCATCCTGACCAACATGGTGAAATCCCGTCTCTACTAAAAATACGAAAATAATTAGCTGGGCATGGTGACGTGTGTCTGTAATCCCAGCCACTCGGGAGGCTGAGGCAAGAGAATCACTTAAACCCGGGAGGCGGAGGTTGCAGTGAGCTGAGATCGCACCACTGCACTCCAGCACTCCAGCCTGGGTGACAGAGCAAGACTCCGTCTCCAAAAAAAAAAAAAAAAAAAGCATAGCTAAACCCATACTTTAGCCAGGCGCATGGTGGCTCATTCCTGTAATCCCAACATTTTGGGAAGCTGAGTTGGGTGGATCATTTGAGGTGAGGAGCTCAAGACCAGCCTGGCCAATATGGTGAAATCCCATCTCTATTAAAAATACAAAAATTAGCCGGGCTTAATGGTGGGCACCTGTAGTCCCAGCCACTCGGGAGGCTAGGACAGGAGAATTGCTCGAACCCAGGAAATGGAGTTTGCACTGAGCCGAGATCGCGCCACTGCACTCTAGCCTGGGCAACAAAGCCAGACTCCATCTCAAAAAAAAAAAAAAAAAAAGTCCATACGTTAATTTTTATATGCCTCACATCTGGCCCTTTCTCACTTCCTAACTCACTCTCTTTCCCCACCCCCAGCCCTGCTCATTTCCTGCTGTCCTTACCACTTCTTGTTTCTTGCTTCTCACTCATATACTCCACACTGCAAAGTAATGCTACCACTATGTAATTGTATGTGTGACCTCCAGTCCTTCATGCAATTGTCATTATACCCTTTACTTCTAAATATTATAAATTATATTTTTGCTTTAAATAGTTGGTTGTATTTTAAGTAAATTATAAGTTGAAAAATATTTTTAAAAATATTTATCTATTTTAAAAATTATTTCTAGTGCACCTTATTCCTTCCTGTAGATTCAATTTTCCATCTTTCTCTTTTGCTTGGGTATCATTTATCTTTTGCCTGAAGACATCCTTTAACATTTCTTATAGTGCATATCTATTGGTGACAAAGTATCTGTACTTTTATTTATCTTAAATTATCTGTATTTCACCCTAATGTTTGAAAAAAATATTTTTTAGATATAGAATTCTGTGTTGAAAGTTTAAAACATCATTTTTATCACTACAAAGATATTATTTCATTATCTTCTTTTATCAATTGTTTCTGATAAGAAAGTCTGTATTCCTTCCATTCCTGTTCCTCTGGACATGATATATCTGACATTTTTGTGGTGCGGTAGGAGGTTAGTGGTTCTTGCTGCCTTGAAGAATTTCCCTTTATCTTTGGTTTTCAGGAGTTTCACTATTATATGCTTAGGTGTGGTTCTCTCTTTATCCTGCTTGGATTTTGCTAAAGATTCTTGAACCAGTAAGTCAGGCTTTTTGTTTATTTGTTTGTTTAATTTTTCATCAACATGTTGAAGACTTCAAACATTATTTCTTCATTTATTTTCTACTCCAGTTTTTCTTCTTTTATTTCAGGGGGTGATTCATATTATCTCAGAGTTCTCTGAGGCTCTGTTAATTTTTCTCCCAAATTTTTATTGCTATTTTCCAAATTGGATTAGTTCTATTAATTTGTCCTTAGAATTACTGACTTTTTTTCTTCATTTCCCAATCTGATCTTAAGTTTCTGCAGTGAATTTTTCATTTTAGTTATTTTGCTTTAGGTTTTCCAAATTTCCATTTGCTTCTTTTCACTATAATTTTCTTTTTCTTTTCTGATGAGTTGCCCTCTGTTAAGACCACATTTTCCTTTAATTCTTGAATATATTTATAATAATGCTTTATATTCTGTCTTCTAATTCCACCATGGACCATCAGGATCAATTTCTGTTGACTTTTTTTCTTTATCATGAATCACAGATTTTTGGTTTTTGTTTTTCATTTATTTTTATTTGTATTTTTTTACATTTTGGAAAGTTTAGATTTTTATATTTTTCCCCTGGAGAATGTTGACTCTTTTTTTAGCAGTCAGTTCAATTACTATCTGATCATCTTAAACTTACATAGGCTTGGCTTCATACTTTGTAGGTGGGAATTTGTGTACAGTGTTTCTCAAATGATTTAATACTGTTGAGGCTCAATTTCCTAGAAGATTGTTCTAGGACTTGTTTTATGCTTTGTAAAAATGAGTCTAGGATAGGTTTTATTCTAGGGCATGACAGAAATGTCTAGTCATGACCTTTCTGTGATCTCTGCTGAGTGGCAGGTATTTTAATAGGGTATGAAGAAGATCTCTTTAGTCTGACAGGGCCTGAATTATAAAGTCTCCCAGCTGGCTCTTCTGTGTGACTGATTATTCTCCAGTATCTTTGATCTCCTATTAACCTCACAGCAGCTGAGACTGGGCAAGCCTTGTGATCTTGACCTGCCTATGTGCATCTCCGTCCTCTGCCAGGGACTTGTGTGAAACCTCCTTGTAGACTCCTGGGCATTCCTCTCTGCAAAAGTTCCTCCTTTCCCATTCCCTTTTCATCAGATTTTCATTTATTACCCATGAGCTCCCCTCAAATCTAATCTCAGAAGTACTGCTATATCCTTATTGGAATTGTTTCTGTGCTGCTTTAGGAAATTGTTCCTTGTTAGAGAGCTGGGGCGTTGTGGTGATTGCCTCAAGAGTTTTCCTTCTGTTTGAGATTTCATGCTTGCATTGCCTACTTAAGAACTATTGTCTCATAAATTTTATCCAACTTTAATGTTGTTTAGTTGAGAGGCTTAGTTTGGTGCCAGTTTAATTATGGCCAGAAACAGAAGTCTCTGCTGCATAAACCTTTATTGAAAGGATAAATAAATCAGTGAAAGAAGTAGATACTTCTATTTATATGACTCACCAGATAATGATGACTTTCTAGATATATAATGCCCTCACCCTCTCCAGCTGACATAATCACCTGAACTTACCTATTCTTGGGCAAGGAGTAGGCAATTTGATTCTAGAAAGAGATATACCGCTTACTTCACTTAAATTATGACTCTAGTAAGACTCTTCTGTCAAATGTGGTGTGCAAAGCTCTTATACTTACTTTACAAGTGAAGATTACTTGATCCTAAATATAAGTTTATAGATGAGACCACAGAACTCAATATGGACCCTGAGGCTGTGTCAAATCTCCACTCTTATCTTGCTGGTGCCACTCTGATCTCATCCCTCTTGTTTAGAACTTTAAGTTGTACCAACTCACCAGTACACTGTGTGATCATCTACCCATTAGATGACACAGGCCCTTCCATGCCCCCCAGTAGCCACTACCATTCCTTACTTCTATTCCAGACTTTCCTCCTTTCCTGCTTCTTTCTAGTTTTCACTCTTTTAAATATTTAGCTTGATTCCCATTTCCAGACTTTTTTTTTTTTGTAGTTTTGACCAGGGTTGAACATAAATTAAATCCTTACTGTTAAGGATATTCATGGCTAAAAGGCTAACAATTAGGGAAATCCACTTCTTCTTGCTGTCCCTAAATTAATACATACATTCTTTTAATATGGCAGTAAAAAAGAATCAGAAATTTTCAATAGACATCAGCCAGAAAGTTTTTCTTCACTACGCCCTTTTCTTTGTGTACTTGAAATAATATTAAGCAATGATTTCAAAAACCTTCTTTGTTTTCTAAGCCCTCATCTGTTACAATTTATCTTCTTATGTTGTTTTAGGAGTTGAAACAAGGAAGATTCCCACCTCTTTTGTCTCCATCAACCACAGTCCAGCTCCATGAACATGACCTGCTTTCCTAGAATTTAAGGTTACCTATATCCCTTTTGAAATCCACAATGATTGATGGTTATCCAGCTTTTACTTCTTAATTTGGAAGTTCTTTTAATAGAAATATTACATATAACCAAGCAATAAATGTTTTTATAATGTTGAGCAAGAGATATTAAATGTTACTTAACATTAACACTTTTGCTCTTGCCTTGCTGTAATCTATGTTGATTATTTCCAGGGAGTGGGATGACTCAAGCCTTTCTTCAGGAGTGGGACTAGAGTGAGGCAAGTGAGATACCTAGGGCACAACATTTATGGAGGCTTTCACTCTCAGAATCATTTAATCACCAATTTTAACCTGGTAACAGTTGATCAAGCCAAGGCCATCTTTTACAATGTGGTGAAAACTTGTCATATAGCAAATAATTCAGTACCTCCACTAACCACCACACTTAATTTAGCACAATCATATCAATCTGTTTTGATTGTCTCACAAACTCAGATCTTCCTGCCATCTACCAGCTGGCCAGTACTTTCCTTTCTTCCTTTCTTTTTCCTCCTCTCTTCAATTCTTCCTTTATCTGTTGTCTTTAAAATATCAATTCAGACTCAGTTTTATGACAGGCACTCTTGTATGTACTGGGAATGCAATGGTGAAAAAGATTAATGTCTCTGTTCCTATGGAAATTGGTTTTTGGGAGAGAGGAAGTAAACACATTAAAAACTTTGATTTTAATAATTTCTATAAAAAATAGGATAATATTATTATATTTATTTAATACATTTAATAGATGCAATTTCACAGATATTTTAATCTGTGTGGTCAATGAAGACCTCTCTGAAAAGGTGACGTTAGATGATATTGAATAACTAAAAGTTGTCCTAATGACAATCATTAGGGAAAAGATTTCACAAAGATAAAATAATAAGAACACGTACCATAAGGCAGGAGCAAGTTTTGCAGGTTCAACAGAAGGCACAAAATTCTTGTTTTCTGAAAGTGAGGTGAATGAGCACAAGACTATTAGGACATGTGGATAGTAGGTACCAATCATGTAGGGTGCATGCCCAGGCAGGGCTCTCCCTGCTCCCCTATGGGTTTAGAATTTTACATATGATATTGAAATTATTTTTAGATCTCCCATACCTCTGACACTGGATAGGAGATTAGAGAGGCAGAAAAGATCAGCCAAGTTGAACATCTCAATAAAATTGCTTCTCCTATTGTGTGGTTATAGGACTGATTAATAAGAACCTTGCCCTGGATATATCAGCTAATGAGTAAATATATATCTAGAAAACCTGGACATAAATCTTAAATGCCAATATGTTTAGGTGTCAAATGAATTTGATAGTAGCACTTGGGAAAATAATTTGATTGTAGTCCAGGGAAGCCAAAGAAAGCCTTGTGATTTGAGGTGTATGCTTCAAAGCTAATCAAACTTCTAAGCTGAATAAACATATGATCTCATTTCCCATATAACTTTCTGCCACTTACTGGAAAATTCCAAGAGTCAGAGAGTTTATCCATAAAATAGGAATATGACACCTGTCAGTCTCAGTTTGAGCAGAGTGGAAATATAAAGGATTTAATTTAGAAAATAAAATGCTCACAAAACCTTTAGATGAACTGAAGGAAAAGACTTCATGTTGAGCTTCCAGGAATGATGACTGCCTGATAAACACTACATATTAGCTACCGCTGCAGTAATAAAGAAAGTGGTAATTTGGAAATTGCTATCTGTATTAGTTTTCTACTGTTGCCTAGCAAATTACCACACCTGTAGTGACTTAAAAAGTAACATAATAATTATCTCATGACTTCCATGGGGCAGGAGTTCTGGGTAATCACAGCTGGGGCCTCTTCTCAAGGTGTCATATGTATGCAATCAGAGTGTCTCATCCAAGGCTCTGGGTCCTCTTCCAGGCTCAAGTGGTTGCTCGGGGTGGAGATTATACGACCAATTTAGAATTTTGCTCACCATACTGCCTATCTGTTGGATTCAGTAGTACACTGCTTTAGCCACAATCCCCTCAAGCAAAATACATCTCCTGTGCCCTGTATGCTCACACTCATAATGTTACTGAATGGATGATTTATTCCACCCTTGCTCACCCACTATGGTATTGGTAACAGAAGCATTACACAGCTTTTAAATATACCTGCCAGCAGAAACAAGAGATATGAAGCTTTTGCTTCCTCTTAAATATCATGCAGATGGCCGGGCGCAGTGGCTCATGCCTGTAATCTCAGCATTTTGGGAGGCCAAGGCCGGCGGATCACGAGGTCAGGAGATTGAAAACACCCTGGCTAACATGGTGAAACCCCATCTCTACTAAAAAAAAAAAGTACAAAAAAATTAGCTGGGCATGGTGGCGGGTGCCTGTAGTCCCAGCTACTCAGGAGGCTGAGGCAGAATGGCGTGAACCTGGGAGGCAGAGCTTTCAGTGAGCTGAGATGAGCCACTGCACTCCAGCCTGGGCGACAGAGTGAGAATCCATCTCAAAAAAAAAAAAAAAAAAAAAAAAGAAAAAGAAAAATCATGCAGATATATTGTTTTGAAGGACTTTAGAAGATATCCAAAGTAGTAAGGGACTCTAGGAAATTGAGAATTTAACTTTCCATCTTTCTGTATACAGTAAGGAATAGTATAAGGATGATGGAATAAAATTGATCCAGCCAGTTTACAATCTTTACCCAACTTTCACAGGGCTATTGGGAATAGTATATGAATAACCCAGGAATTAGTGTCCAGTGCCTTGGCCAGCAGTGTGCAATGAGTAAATATTGGGTCACTTCTCATTTCATAAGACTAGACTTAAGATGACACATCAAAGACAGGTAGAAATCATAATTCTACTTCTGTTAACTAAACTTCATTGAATGCTTACTTTGTGGTTGGTATTTTTCCTGTATTTAATATCCATTAGCTCATTTGATTCTCACAATTAATCTATAAATTAGGTACTATTCTTCATGAGACATGTAGAGCTTAAGCAGTTTGCTCAAGTTCACATGTTGGAGTCAAGGTATGAGCTGAGGCAGTCTGGTGCCCGAATTCATGAACGAATTTCCTACCACTCATACAGACTCCCTTAGATTACAAGAGAATTGCTCTTCTAAAGTGTGAGATAATGAAGTCTAACAATAGTTCAATAATAGGCAATCGACCCAGGAATTTTGATTCATGTTTGTATCAGGGCCCACATGGTACAGTGCCAGGAATCTTTTATACCCATTTCCTGGGTGGCATTTTAGGTGGCAACTCTAATATAAAGACTTCTCAAATCAGAACATCTCGTTGTGAGTCCTTAGGCACCCAGATGTGGTGCACTATAGATATAGTTGAAGTAAAAGCACTTGCTCATCCATGTATTCCAATACCTGCTTGCCATCTATATGTTTTTCTGGGCTGGTGTTTCTCCTTTGAGAAAAACTTTGTTATTCATATCTCCAATTTTACTAAACATCATTTAATACAGAAAATAGGTGGTAGAACATTGTGTCAGAGCAAGTTCTTTTCATTCACTTATTTACATATATAGTCAATTCCTCATTCGTTAGATAAGGAATACATGAGGACAAAATCAGTACCAAGAATTCAAAGATTACTAATAAGGTACATTTCATAAGGACAAGCATGCACATAGTACAACAGAGCAGAGTGTGTCTATGTGTCTATTAGATTGTACAACATTTTACTGAGAAATTTACCCTGTCTATATGAAGCATTGACTAAACCCTTGTCAATTAACTCCAGGAAATTAATTTAGATGTCATTGTATTATTCCACTTCATAGATGAAGAAGCTGAGACCCAGAAAAGTCAAGGATATTTTAACTTTTACTTTTTTCTCTTTGGACCAGGCTCACAGTAATAAAGTGGGGGTTGAAATTTTGGAATGCTAAACTCTGTGGTCCTGAGTATATGACTCACTGTGTTAAGTATGAATGTCAGTCTTCTAAGCATTGGTCTTAATACTGCATGTTCTTTGCAAAATATAAAGTGTTGTACAAATGTATGACTTAATTGTGGGTATTGCATGTTCCTACTTGTCTGCCTTACTTTAAAGAAATCTTGGTTTCAGGGCAAAATTGAATGGATTCGATATTATTAAAGGGTGCATTGTTGTTTAGGACTAGCCAGTGTTTTTCTTCTTTTTTTGCTTATAGCGCCTGGATTAGTCTGTTCTCACATTGCTATAAATCACTACCTGAGACTGGGTAATTAATAGAGAAAAGAGATTTAATTGGCTTATGGTTCTACAGGCTGCACAGGAATCATGGCTGGGGAGGCCTCAGGAAGCTTACAATCATGGTGGAAGGTGAAGGGGAAGCAAGCACATCTTCACATGGCCAGGAGGAGAGAGTGTGAAGTGGGAAGTGCTACACACTTTTAAACAACCAGATTTCAGGAGAACTCACTCACTATCACAAGAACAGCAAGGAGGAAATCTGGCCAATGATCAAATCATTTTCCACAGGTCCCTCCCCCAACATTGGGGATTACAATTCAACATGAGATTTGGGCGGGGACACAGAGCCAAACCATAAATGATATGAATGTTCCCATGGCCCCTCCCAAATCTCATGACCTTCTCACATTTTAAAACAAATTATGCTTTCCCAAAAGTCCCCCGAAGGCTTAACTCATTCAAACATTAACTCAAAAGTTCACATCCAAAGTCTCATCTGAGACAAGGCCTATGAACCTGTAAAATAAAAAACAAGTTAGTTACTTCCAAGATATGATGGGGGTACAGGCATTGGGTAAATGCACTCATTCCAAAATGGAGAAATTGGCCTAAACAAGGGGCTAGTGGCTCCATGCAAGTCTGAAACCCAGCAGGGCAATCATTAAATTTTAAAGCTCCAAAATAGTCTCCTTTGACTCGATGTCTCACATCCAGGCCACAATGATGTAAAGGGTGGGCTCCTAAGGTCTTGGGCAGCTCTGGCCCTGTCACTCTGTAGGGTACAGCCCTCATGGCTACTTTCACGGGCTGGCATTGGGTGCCTATGGCTTATTCAGCTGTGCAGTGCAAGCTGCCTGTGGATCTGCCATACTGGGTATGGAAGATAGTGGCCCTCTTTTAACAGCTCCACTAGGCAGTGTTCCAGTGGGGACTCTGCACATTTCCCCTCTGCAACTGCCCTAGTAGGTAGAGATTCTCCATTAGAGCTCTGCCCCTGTAGCAGACTTCTGCCTGGACATCCAGGCATTTCCATACATCCTCTGAAATCTAAGCTGAAGCTCCCAAGCCTCAGCTCTTGCCTTCTGTGTAGTCACAGGCCCAACATCACATGGAAGCTGCCAAGGCTTGGGGCTTACACCCTCTGAAACAATGGCCCAAGCTGTAACTTGGTCCCTTTTAGCCATGGAGCTGGAGTGGCTGGGACACAGGGCACCATGTCCCAAGGCTTCACAGAGCAGCGGGGCCTTGGGCCTGGCCCAGGAAACCATTTTTGCCTCCTGGGCCTCCAGGCCTGTGATGGAAGGGGCTGCCACGATGGTCTCTGAAGTGCCCTGGAGGCATTTTCCCCATTGTCTTGGCTATTAACATTCAGATCCTCTTATGCAAATTTCTGCAGCCTTGAATTCCTCCTCAGAAAATGGGTTTTTCTTTTATACCATATGGCCAGGCTGCAAATTTTCCAAATATTTATGCTCTGTTTTCCTTTTAAACATAAGTTCCAATTTCAGATCATCTCTTTGTGAACACATATAAGTATACACAAAGCAGCCAGGCCACATCTTCAATGTTTTGCCCCATAGAAATTTCTTCTGCCAGATACCCTAAATCATCTCTCTCAAGTTCAAAAGTTCCACAGATCTCTAGAGCAGGGGCAAAATGCTGCCAGTTGGTTTGATAAAGCATAGCAAGATTGACTTTTACTCCAGTTCCCAAAAAGTTCCTCATCTCCATCTGAGACCACCTCAGCCTGGACTTCACTGTCCATATCACTATTGGCATTTGGTCACAACTATTCAACAAGTCTCTAGGAAGTTCCAAACTTTCCTTCATCTTTCTGCCTTCTTCTGAGCCCTCCAAACTGGTCCAACCTCTGCCTGTTACCCAGTTCCAAAGTTGCTTCCACATTTTCAGGTATCTTTATAGCAATGCCCCACTTCTCTGGTACCAATTTTCTGTATTAGTTCATTCTCACACTACTGTAAAGAACTACCTGAGACTGGGTAATTTATGAAAAAAATTAATTGACTTATAGTATTACAGGCTGTATAGGAAGCATGGTTGGGGAGGCCTCAGGAAACTTAAAATCATGATGGAAGGTAAAGGTGAAGCAAACACCTTTTTCACATGGTGGAGCAGGAGGAAGAGGGCAAAGGAGGAAGTGCTATACACTTTTAAACACTAGATCTCGTGAGAACTCACTCACTATCACAAGAACAGCAAGGGGGAAATCCACCCCCATTATCCAGTTGCCTTCTACCAGGTCCCTCCCCCAACACTGGGGATTACAATTCAACATGAGATTTGGGAGACGACATGGAGCAAAACCGTAGCAGCACCCTAATTTTACTTTGGAAAATGACCATATCCTTATTTCATGTTCTTCTGGTGGGAATGTCAATCCCTGGATTACAAGCATTTGCTTCAAGGCTGGGGAGATGTCCTGAGGCTGACTAATAAGACCCCTTGCCCTAGCCCCTCCTCACTCTCAACCCAGGGTTTTGGCCAGAGCTATTGAGAATGATTATTTTCTAAAGCTAGACCTTGGAGTGTCCATGCAAAGTGAAATGCAGGTTAGTTGCTTGCTGCTTGCAGTTAAAAAGAGCAAGGCCTGGTATAAAGAAAGTGAATTACTCTAAAGCTAGCTTAGGAGAAGTAATACAGGCTTCCTGTGTTAAGGGTACCGCTTTGCTTTTGGGTAAGAAAGAAGGCACTTTTTAAAATGCAGGGGAGGAAGAGAGCAAGGAGGGTGGTCCACATGCTAGCTCTGGTGCTTTATCTACTGGGTAGTTAAGCTGGTGACTGCTGGTGCCTTCCTGGGCAGGACTAGGCAGAAAACTCCCCAGGTAGGAGAGAGTTTTGTATCTCTTGAGGCAGTCTCCTGGTGAGAGGGAGTCTCATAGAAATGGTCTGTTATCTCTCAAGGCAACCTCCTGGTGGGTGAGAGTTTCTTTCTGAAACTTGTAAGCACATAGTTAGATGAACTTGCCCTGGAGTGACTGGTGAATGGGAGGTAAAAGGCTATATTTGCATTTCTAAAGGGCAAAGTAGGAAGTGGGGAATTGGGAGGCAAAGACAAGAAAAGAGGAAAAAATTATTAAACTATCTCTTAGAAAAACGGTGGTACTCAGTTACACCCAGTTTTATAGGGCAAATTATTTCCTTTTTGTATATAAGTTAGTTGATGTCCTTTTATCCCCCTAAAACTTTGCACATGGCCATCTCCTCCATGAATGGTAGATTCCTGAGACTATCAATGCTTTATTCATAGTAATTTTTCTAGCACAGAGTACAGTCCTCAGATCATGGGAGACTCTCAGCAAATATCTACAAATTGACAGGAGTTTATTTTAATACTTGCAGTGTTGACTTCTTTAGGGCAGAGAAAAAGTCATCCTAAGTACTCAAGGGCTTAATGTGTGGGCACCCCTAACACATCCTCCTAACACCACACCCCGGCACATCCAACCAAAACGGTGCCCAACACACATCCAGCTTGTAGCAATATTAAAAGAGCTCCTCTCACCAATTGCTACTGAGCATGGAAATGTGTGTTTATGCTCAGAGAAAAGGCCCATTTTTTTTTTCTTTATGTAATTATGTTGAATAGTCAGGTATCAAAGGGAAGGGGGAGCTCCAACTAACAATGGGTGCTAAGTAATGGCTGGTGTGTCCTTTGCATTTCTAATGCTCTCTTGTCTCAGAGGGAGGGAGGAGGAAGAGGAGGCATAAGTGAGTTGCTGAATATTTTAAGACTGATGAACAAATAACTTCATTATGGAAAAGATTGCTACTCCTCTTGTGTAATGTCATAACTTTTGGTATAATTCAGCTTTTAAAGACTCTATAGGGAAGGCTGACTCTCAGAACAAACTGCCATTAATATTTAACACACACATACACACCAAAAAATATTAGCCCCTTAAGCTTTTATGAAGTCTTTATGGGAAAAAAGAAGACAAAACTACAAGCAAAGTCACAGTTCCAAATAAAAAGCAACAGTCTTAACTACAGCAACTGTGGGGAGAATTAAGAAACCAATTCCAACTTTGAGTTCTTATGTCTGCAATAAATAGCTATTTAAGTCCTCGGGAAATGACACAAATGCTTTTTATTTTTGTTTTTTACTCTCTATCAATTTGATTTCTTTGGTTGAGAATGCAGTTACAGAATTATAAACTGATGATGTAACAACTATAATTGTCACCAAATATGACCTATCACTGACCTGTATATTTTATTATAAATCACTATTTCTTTTTAGAATTAGAGTGCTAGATATGTAGCATTGTGGAGTAAGTCCTCCCTCTCCTCTCACCCCTCAACCAAAGTGGAAATGTTGCCTAATTAGACCTTGAGCTCCAAAGCTGGGGCTGAGCTGGAATTTTCTTGCTCTCTGTTTAATATTAAGGCCCCCAGAATCCTTGCCCTCAGTCCTTGCTTGTGTCATTTGTGGGGACATTGGTAGGTAATTCCATAGATACAGAGAGTTATATTTAGACAGCTAGCATGTGTTTGGTTGGTACCTTCACACAATTTCCATAAATAAATAAATAGTAGTAAATAGTGTTTGCCCGAAAAGGCAGTTGAGCTGAAGCACTGAAGGTCAAAATGCAAAGCACTCTGTGAGGATTTTTTTAAAACAATTTCTATGTTTTTAAATTACCAGATAACATTGTATGTTTTTATCATGTACAACATGATGTTCTGAAGTACATATACATTGTGGGGTGGTTTAATCTAGTAATTAACAAATGCATTACCTCACACCATTTTTGTAGTAAGGGCACATAATATCCACTCTATATTTTTCAAGAATACAATATAACACCATTAACTATAGTCACCTTGCTGTACAAGAGATCTCTTGAAATTTATTCTCTCTATGGAGGATTTCTGTTCTGAGTCTCTCTACCTGGTGGCAAAGGACAGGATGAAAATAGTGTGGAGGAAGAACTCTGAAAACGTTAAAGGCGATCATCGCTGCTAAAAGCCCCTTGGGGCCAAAGGCAGAGACAGATGGATGAGAAAGCAGCAGCAGATTATAGCGGCTGATTCATGGCAGCAGGTGTTGAACTTGGACTCAGCTTTGGTTTTCAGCCAGTTGCTTACTTTTCTGTGTTCTCTTATTAATTTTAAAAGCTGTGAAGTTGTTATGAGTCTTGAGAGTTGATTGTCAAATTCCATTTAATTTATTATAGTTTCTTGATTTCGTCAGACTATATAATGATATATTCATTCTTCAATGCTAAATAATAGTCATGTACATGTTACATTCTGATCTTTTTGTAGACATATGATTCCTTTTGTTCATTTGCTGAATTCTTCCTCATTCATCAAGATCAATTATTTTTGCTTATAGATAATAGTAAAAGTAATGATTATTAGAACAGCATGAAACAAAAATGATCAAATGATCATTCAGTGACTGCTCAATACTCCTCAGGCACTTGGCTAAGCACTTTGATTTGGTCACATCACCTGATCTCCATAACAACCCTATGAAGTAGACTCTCGATTTTATCATGTATAAAATGAGGTTACTCAGAAAAATCAAGAATTTAACCAAAGCTAACACAGTTATAGGGTCAGTGCCAGGATTAAAACACAGGTCCACCCATGTGACTCGGAAGCTTAATCCTTAACTGTCATGCCATATGTAAGGGCTGAAAGTTCTCACCACAGTCCTGCTGCTGCTATATCAAATGCATGCCTCCATTACTACATTTATCATATTGTGTCACAATTATTGTTTTTAGTATAATTTTAATGTTTTGAGCCCATGCAGATCACTGAGAATGCAGGCACAGAACAGGGCCTATTTTCTTAAAGAGGTCACACCCAAGCTTGAGCTCCTGTCTTTCTGTAGCTACCTCCTACTTGTTCTTGCTGCTTCAATTCCTGCCCTGTTTCAGGGTATTTTCCACAATGCAGCCAAAGTAATCATTCCAAAATCCAAATCTGATCATGTCACTTGCCTGTTTCAAACCAACCCATGACCTCCATTGCTCTTAGGACCAAAATGGAAATCATTAGTACAACTTACAATATGATCAGGCGTGGTCCCTATGCATTCAGTGCCCTCCCTGAGACAATTCACCCTGTTCTCTGCTCCAGTCACACAAGCCTTCTTGCACCTTTCAGATGGGTCACCTTCCTCAAAATACCTGGTCTGGAAGCACTGACTCCCCTTCAAGTACGCGCCTCCCTCTGCATAGGATATATCTGTTTCATGTACTTCATTCCCAGCCAACTTTCTTATCTATGTTCAAAAGCACTTCCTCAGGGAAGTCTACCTTGACCTCCCTGAATAAGCAACATCTTCCTTTTATAATTACACACAATTCCATGTATCTCTCTTCTTTTGAGGCTCTTTTCTGGTAATAATTTCCTATTTTGTAGTGTGATTATCTCATGTCTCTATAGATTCTAAGCCCTAAGAAGGCAGGAATTGTGTCTCTTTTTTGCCCACAAGATCTAGTGAATTAAGAACTCAATAGATGGTTGTATTCTAATAGAGGGACGTACAGGAACAGTGCATGGAGGTGCACAGAGGAAATGTGCACTGTGATTAATAAGGGAGGTTTATTTCTCTTTTCTTAGCTATTATATCTCAAATATACAAAGAATCTTAAAGTCACCTCATCTAATCCCTTGGCTACTTGAGTTCAGATACCATTTTAGACCTTTGATTAATGTTGGTAACTTTGATCTCCAAAGAGGCTGGTAATATAGAGCCTGAGCGTAAGTAAACAGAACTTCAACACTTACCATCTTCCCGCCTTAGGTCTGCAGTGCTTCTTACCTCGCTGTGCTGTCCACGTGTACACTTCTGTTCTAATTTTTTTTATGAGACTATAATTGTGATAGATTTCATCATTAAAGCAACACTGTGAGAAGGGTAAGGAAGTTACTGTTATGCAAATCATGTGACAGACAAAGAAATGGAAGTTCATTGAGACTGAGCAATTATCAAGAGTACACACCCAGTTCCAAAAGAGGATAGAGTTGAACCAAGGACACTATCTTTCCTGAATGACGTTTTAGTTAAGGGCGTGTTAATAATTTTGATCTTGCCACTTGCTAACTCTACAATCTCGTGCCTTCTACCTCACTTCTCTGTCCTTAGTTTATATTTATAAATGGTAATTATATATAATAGTTACACATATATTAATATATATTTGTGTGCATGTATATACACACACACACACATATTAGAGACAGGGTCTTGCTCTACTTTTCAGAATGAAGTGCAGTGGTGCAATCATAGTTCACCGTAACCTTGAACTCCTGGGCTCAAATGATCCTCCTGCCTCAGCCTCCTGAGTAGCTGGGACTGAAGGTATGTGCTACCATGTCCGGCTAATTTTTTAAAATTATTGTTGGTAGAGACGAATATCGCTAAGTTGCCCAGGTCGGTTTTCACCTCCTGGACTAAAGTGATACTTCTAGCTCAGCTTCCCAAAATTTTGGGATTACAGGTGTAAGTCACTGTGCTCAGCCAATAGCTGGACATGTTAACTTAATAATATAACTAATGAGCATTGTTATTATAACCATTAATATTGTTGGAGCTGTCTTTCCTGTGCCTGCTTTAGTGGTATCTCATTCAACATTTGAGAAATCTGAATATTCAATTTATACTGTATCTCTTTCTAAAATCCAGTGTGTTTCTGACAGCTGAGAGAACCTATTGGTTAAAGCTCTGCCTTTGTGGTCACACAGCAAATTTCCATTCCCTTAGCCCAGCTCTGTAAGTACTAGCTGTGTGACCCTGATCAAACAACATAGCTCTTCCAAGTCTCAGTGTACCCTTATCTGTCAAATGGAAATACTATTTCTCCTACAGATTTATTTTTAGAAATAAATGAGTGTAACATATAAAACATATTTATCCCTTTTTGTGCTCTTTCTGAATGCTGGGCTAATTGTTGTAGATAAAGTAATTAATAAGAAAAATAATGATTATTATTGTAAAAGGACACTGTTCTTCAAATCAGGCCAAAAGTATACAAATTAATTTAGCAATATACTTCTCACATTTTAGAAGTATTTTTCGATTTAGCATTTGTGGTTGTATACTTATATATTCATTCAAAATGGACGTGATCTCCATCGTTTTGTGTATTTCTTTTTCTTTTCTTCTTCTTTTTTTTTTGAGATGGAGTCTCACTCTGTTGCACAAATAAGAACCCCAATAACACAAAAAGCCGAATTTAAATAGCTAATAACAATTTCCAATGTCACTGAATGTTTCAATTCTGAGGAAGACTTAATAGATTGGGTTTCTTTCAACAGGGCAAGGGAGGTGACTTGAGGCCTTGGTTAAATGGACAGTAAAGAATAGTTCCTGATATCAGTGTAGCTGGAATCTCATTACTATTCATGGCTCTTGCTGTCCCTTCGTTCTCTGTACTTTCTAAGGCTCCGGCTTTTTTTTAGATTTCATTTTCATTTCATTAATTTTCTGATTTCTTTCCCCTCAGCTTGGAGACTTAAATAAAATTTTGCCTTGGTCATTCAAAAGCAAAGGGCAAGCTCCTCTCCTCAATAGAAGAGTAGGAATGTCCCTGTTTGTTTGCCTTTTAACCCTGCCTATTTCCAAGGAGGTTTTCAGGCAACATATAGCAAGCATGCAAGATATGATATCATAAGCCATTTGCACAGATTAGAAGTCAAAATCAAGAACTGAAAAAGGCAAGAAAGGAAAACTATATAAGGAAAAGGAAGCCAAAAGAAGCTATAGCATTTAGACATAAAACTGTGTTTTCTATTTTTCTTTGGATGATGGGGAGAATTGCTTTCACTTTCTTTGCTTTTTTCCTTTTTGGTGTGTGTGTTAAGCCCTCCAGCATTATTTAAGTTAAAATTAAGAAACAGTTACAGGAATGTAGACATTTTGGGCGGAATAGTCTTCATTATATCTTGGTGTCCCTTCTGAAGACCTGCTAAAGAAATGTGCTTTAGAATTCACACCTGTAATCCCAGCATTTTGGGAGGCTGAGGCAGGCGGATCACAAGGTCAGGAGTTCAAGACCAGCCTGGTCAACATGGTGAAACCCTGTCTCTATTAAAAATACAAAAATTAGCCAGGCATGGTGGCGGGCGCCTGTAGTCCCAGCTACTTGGGGGGCTGAGGCAGGAGAATCGCTAGAACCCTGGGAGGACGGAGGTGGCAGTGAGCCCAGATCCGAGATTGTGCCACTGCATTCCAGCTTGGGCGACAGAGCGAGACTCTGTCTCAGAAAGAAAAAAAAAAAATTCAACTGTAGAAAAAGCCTTAAGGGAGTAGAGTTTTCTCTACTCTGATAAAGACCACCAGTATGAACACCCATATCCTCCCTTTTCCTTTGCCTATCAGGGAGCTCAGAACGTGAGGTTATAGTTGTAACTACAGCTTAACAGCTATAACTACTGTTATCTGGACAGTCGGTATGTTGTTCCTTTTTAGTGAACAACACCGATTGATTTTCTTATTCTATTTCTATACTTTCTATATACATATTTTTTGCTGTATACTACTTAAAAGTTTTTAGAAAGAGGTTATGTATTATAACAACAAATGTGTTTTTCCTGCCACGAATCATGGTGCACAAATAAGAACTCAATTTCTTAGGTAGCCCTCATTTTGAAAGACTACTACAACTTTTACTATTAGTGTTATGACTCTTATTCATAGTAAACAATGTCATCTGTCATCAGGGCCAAGATATTATTGTTTTGGTTATTTTACCATATGCTCCTAGAGGAAATTGCACCTGTGTTCTTTATGCATACATTATTGAGCAATATTTTTAAAAGTTCATGTCCTTGAAAACACTTTTATAAACATCTGAAGAAGTTCCTGGTATATCCACCTTCACCAAATCATAAGGTTGACAGAGATCTCTTTACTTGCAAATCACTGGAGATATATGAGAGGCAGCACAATGTAGTTCTTATGTGTAGCTTTGTAGATGGTAGCCTACATAGCCTTGGAACTTAAACATTCTTGGAGTGGGCTGGGCGTAGTGGCTCGTGCCTGTAATCCCAGCACTTTGGGAAGCCAAGCCGGGTGAGTCACTTGAGGTCAGGTGTTCGAGGCCAGCTTGGCCAAGATGGCGAAAACCCATCTCTACTAAAAATACAAAAATTAGCCAGGCATGGTGGCGTGCACCTGTAATCCCAGCTACTGGAGAGGCTGAGGCAGAAGAATCGCTTGTACCCAGGAGGTGGAGGTTGCAGTGAGCCGAGACTGGGCCACTGCACTCCAGCCTGGGCAACAAGAGCAAAACTCCATCTCAAAAAAAAAAAAAAAAAAAATTCATGGTGTGAATAGTTACGTTTTATCGTTTTATTGGTTTATCCCTAATGTGTATATGTATACTGTTGACTTTTGCTTTTTTAAGGAAAAACCACTAGTTGAATTTTTCCACTGATCAGTTTTTAAAATAGTGTTGTTTGTTTCTCTGTAATCCTTCAAACTGATAAATGAGTTTTGTTTTTCAGAATTATCATGAATCTGTGAATTGAAGCACCTGTGTGTTTCAGGCTATTGAATGTACTGACTCGATGCTTAAATTACCCTAACTTCTGCTAGTAGTACCATATGCAAGTTGACTCCACATGTACCTATTTTCTTTGAAAGTGTCTGTGCTCTGATCTCCATCATTTTGTGTATTTTTTTTTTTTTTTTTGAGATGGAGCCTCGCTCTGTTGCCCAGGCTGCAATGCAGAGGCACAATCTGGGCTCACTGCAACCTCCACCTCCTGGGTTCAAGTGATTCTACTGCCTCAGCCTCCCAAGTAGCTGGGATTACAGGCATCTACCACCACCCCTACCTAATTTTTGTATTTTTAGTTGAGACGGGGTTTCGCCATTTTGGCCAGGCTGGTCTTGAACTCCTGACCTCAAGTGATCTGCCTGCCTTGGCCCCGCAAACGGCTGCGATTATATGCATGAGCTGCTGTGCCTGGCCCATTTTGTGTATTTCTTACTCTACAACTGGAGTAAGCTGCTTCTTTAAGGAAGACTGGCTCCTAATAGAAGGGAATGGTATTTATGCACCAAACTCTAGGCCTTAAGAGATGCTTCTGGCTTGGGGTTGGTCAGTGTTTCCAGGTCTTTTCAGTAGGCTTAGGTAGAATGTCTGTTTTATTTATTTATTTTAGGATAAAATACATCATAAATTCATACTGATATTTTCTATTCAATTTCAGGAGTACGGGATTGTTCTTTAACTACACTGATCTTACATCTTCCTTCTCCCAATTTGGAAACCTGGTTTTCAATGATATCAGCATAAATACCCATTTTCTTGATCCTATAATAGCAATATACACAATAATGTTAATATGGCAATAGCTACACTCCTACTCATAATATGATTACTAAAACAAACAAACAAAAAATGAGGTTTTGTTTTGTAGTGTTTTTGCCTTAAGGTGTATTCTACTACATACATGTTGTAAAGTTCTTGTTTTATTGACCCCTGGGAGACTTTCTCACTATTGCTGAAAATGAGATATATGGCTATCTTTTCATTTGTTGAATTTTACTTCTGATTTTTAAAGGAGTGTTTTGTTGTGAAATTGTTTTATGATTCCATAAAATATTTACGTTTTCACAGTCAGATCTATAAAACAAGGTATATTCAAAGTAGTCTAGTCTAGTTCATCCCTGATCTTTTCATCTTATAGGTAATCTGTATTTCATTATGTGATTTATGCTTCCATTGAAAAGAAGAGATGAGAGAGAGAGAGAGACAGAGTGTGTGTGTGTGTGTGTGTGTGTGTGTGTGTGTGTGTGTATACATTCTTATTAAGATATGGTATCACTGGCTGTGCATGGTGGCTCATGTTGGTAATTCCGGCACGTTGGGAAGCTGAGGTGGATGGATCACCTGATGCCAGGAGTTCAAGACCAGCCTGGCCAACATGGGGAAACTCTGTCTCTACTAAAAAAATAAAAAAAAAATTAGCTGGGCATGGTGGCACACGCCTGTAATCCCAGCTACTCTGGAGGCTGAAGCATGAGAATCACTTGAGCCTGGGAGCCAGAGGTTGCAGTGAGTTGAGATTGCTCAGCTGCACACACACATACACACACACACAAAAGAAAGAAATAGTATCATTATATTTCCCTCCTTACGGCTCCTTGCTTCTTTTCATTTTACTGTATTTTCCGGATATCACTTTACAGTAATGTACAGATTTATTCTGAATTACTTTATCCTGTTTCATGATACTGTGATGTGTAGTTGTACAGTATTTTATTGAAAGTGTCCTCTATTGATGAAAATTTGTTTTACCTCAGTCTTTTGCTATCACAAATAGTGCTGAAGTAAATGGTCTTGTGCATATCTTTTAAATATTTTTTCTAAGTATCTTCCAGTAAATTCCTGGAAATGAGATTTCTAGATCAAAGAGTAAATATACATTTTATTTTGCTAGATATCACCAGATTCTCCTCCACAGGAGCTTGTTTCATTTTGCATTTCCACTATCAATGCACAAGACTTCAGCTGGGCTTTTGACCACAGATATTCACAGGTCAAGTCTTCGGTGAATATCCAAAGGGTAGATGAACTATGAATTGCCTGAAAGAAAATGCATGTCACGTGTGAACTTCAAAAACACAGATCCTTCAAGACTCAGTTCCAGTTGTATCATCTCCTAGATTTAATGTTTATAATAGCTATCCTCCTCCCTCTATTTCCAGCTATAGTCTGGGTAGTTTGTTCGCTTTTACATTTCAGTAATAACCTGCATTTAGCTCTTTCACAGCTCTTGTGATACTTTGCCATTGTTATGTATCATATTGTAGATCAGGAGTCATTGATGCTGTGGACCATGAATGCTGATTTCTACAACATCAGTGCCTAACATTGTGTCTTGCACATCATAGGAAATTAATACATGATTGGCTAATTGTTTACATTGGCCTTTCGAGCTTTCTTTTAGGTCCTTAGGTCATATTTGTACATCTTTTATAAATATATATCAAGGAAGTTATACTATTTTACTCCTAGAAGTGACTACACTCAGTGTAGAATCTGGCACAATTCCCACCTTGTGGTTCTAGGCCTCCAGCCAGAAGCTATATTTGTTAAATTACGAATATTTTTCTAAAGGGGATTTCAAATTCCTGATAGATTGAAAAGACTTAACACCATTTGTTGGTCAGAAGCAAGATTCTTTTTGTTGTTGTTTTTAATACGCCACAACGAGTTGAAATGAACTGTGTACAATCCTCAGGAGGCTTAATTCCAACAGCCTCTCTACGCTTTTCACCTTCAGTAAAAGCATAGCCTAGTTACTCAAGAAGGGACACCACAAGCATTACCCAGTAATCTCCCAAGGCACTGTGGATTTATTGTAACAGATGGTTCACACACTAGACCCTTCCTAAAATTATATGACTTGGTATATGTGTGGGAGTCATTAAGTGATTCAGTTGCTGAATCATGGAACAATTACAGCAAACCAATACATTGCTCCTGTCCTGTTCCTTAACATAAATATGCAGGTATAACACTTGCAACTGCTGCAGACAGAGCTGCTGAAGAGAAAGTTACAGTAGCTGCCATCTGTTAATTTCCAACATGGAATACTTAAGGTGGTGTAGCAGTTTACTACTTTCTCATATTATCTGATTTGATAGTGATCAACTAAATCAAGCAAATGTTGCACTTTGAGGAATTTTTGTTTTCTTTAAATCCAAGAGTACTTGGGATGGTATGTTGCATAAGATCATATTATTCTTGTAATACAGCATAAATAAAATAAAACACACATATGAAAGAAGCAACAGAAAATCATAAAAAGGAACCACTGCAAAGCCAAGACCTGCCTTGCAGCACAGGGCAATAGAACAGGTCAGACTTTGGATTAAACAGATTTGGTTTGGAGTTGTGTGAACTGTGGCAGGTTAATAAGTTTCTCTGTCTCAGTTTCCTTATTTTTGAAAGTAGTGATATTAATTCATGACATATAGGATCATTCTAAAGATGAAATGTAATTATGTATATAAAGTATTGACTATAATGCTTGGTCATATTGATAGTAGACAGAATAAATGGGAGCTATCAGTTATACAGCAAGATATTTAATATTTGAAAACATTTCTTATGATAGCACTTTTTATTTCTTTGGGATATTTTATATCTATCTATCTATCTATCCATATAAAATAACATTATTATATGGCCTTACAAATACTCCACTACACATTAGCCTAAAAATTAATTATACATATATACACACAATATATACACAAATATATCTATATCTGTATACATACTCATACACACATACACATGTATGTGTGTGAATGCTCTTTTCCAGTGGTTCTCTCCCATGGTTTAAGTTCAAAGGTTTGACTCTCCAGTGTTAAAACTTCTACTGTATTCTCTCTTTCCCATTTGGACGTGTTTTGTTCTTGCAGATTTCTCCCCTATCAATTGAGTGCTATTTTTCTAAACATTGTAGGCAGTATCTATTCACCAAACTACTGTCACCTGCATTCTATCTTTCAACATTAAAACCTGAGTTAAACACTCAGTACCTGATCATATACTTGAAAATATGCTGACCCCGTCACTATTTAGTTTTTAGAGATAGCTTCAAACCTCATAATGACAGAGGCACCTACAGAACTCTACATAGAGTGTGGGTTGGGAGAAGATAGTCTTGACTGATTCTTTACTCTCTTAGAACCTGCTTCCTGTTGGTAATAGATGGCAAATGATTTGATGTTCCCAGGATTTTCATGGGATTTAAATGAGCTAATATGTTAATCTAAATAATTTTGGCATGTCACATTTCCCCATGACAGGCACTATCACTGTTTTACTGGTACCTGGCCCTCCTCCACTCCCTTTCTCACTAAAGGATTGTACTTAACCCTGTATTGGCCAGCTTGGGCTGCTATAATACAATAGCATAGACTAAGACCACAGTCGTATTTTAAGTGCTTTTACCAGTACAGTTTCAGTTTCTTTGAATATTTTTAGAAGGCAAAACTTAATTTAACAAAACACTCAAAAATTATAGTTTCTATGCATTTAATGCTATTTTTTCAGATAGCAAATGAGGGTGGTTGTCTGGAACATGACTAGGATTGGTATGAACAAAATATAGCTCAGAAGAGCGTGGAAGGACTTAAATTCTTATCTCACCAATGTTATGAATTAGCTGGGAGATTTACAAGAACATTTCAGTACTTGATTTTCTCATCTTTCAAAAGGAAATATGAGTGACAGCTCATCCTGTGTCAAGGGCATGTTGTGAAGGCCAGATAAAGGCAAAAAAGTTTAAAAATGTTACATATTATTCTTAAATTTCTCCATCAATAGATTTGTTTTTATTATTATTTCTGCTTTCACAATTACTAGGGGTCATCAATTTCATTTACATAGCAAATATTATCTCGGTGGTATTGTATACTGCTTCCTACTGCTTCATAATGAAGGAGTTGTATACTAATTTGCAAAACTAATACATGGAAATTTCAATTTTGTCAAAAAATGTACTTTCGTTGATAATAACAATTAAAATACAATCAAGAAAAAAATAGTTCATCTCGGCACACCTGTGAAAAATATGACTTAATTGAAGAATAAATGTGTTACTATTTGGAAAATGAATTAACAAAACTTAGTTTTCATGATTAAAAATTACTTTTACTTATTGCCTGTTTATATAAATTTCTAAGTTGTCAAAACTTCAGGAGCTTCATTCCAGCAAGCTTGTTTTTATTATCTGAATACTTTATAAAAGCTGGGTTTGTGTGTGTGTGTATGTGTGTGTATTCAAGACAAGTAAAAAACACCCTGCTTCTTATCCATTACAATGATTTTTCCTCTGACACCCAAATACTAATTTAATCCTAGATTTAAACCAAATAATAGAAGAAACAATCATAGTAAATGTGTACATGATCCTTTACCATTTGTAATGAGTTCTCAACATTATGCCACATTTGCTCATCACAACTGTCTTAGGAGGTTAGTCATGTTATTTACACAAAATCTACAGGAAAGGGAGACAGTAAGTTTGAGAATAGAGTCTCATCCAAATTCAGTACTATTATTTTTTGTTTCCCAAATACAAAGTCCCATAAACTTGAGAATTTTATGTTTAAATCCTCGAGTGTCTGTCTTTCATCTATACATGTTTTTTTCTTCCAGGTTCGCACCTCAGCTTGGTTTTTAAAAAGGAGAATATTTTCTTATTATTTTCAAAAAGGACTGTATTTCTTGGGAGAAAGAAAGCCTGTCCTGCTGTATTTGGGTCTGTCTAGAATTCTCACCGATGGCCATTTATAACTGATCAGAGACCTGAGATTTTATTTTTCTGGTTACACCTTAGTGACTGCTGTTTTATAGCTTATTTGCCTAACATTTTCAAAATCTGTTTATATGCAAAAATCATCAAATATAGTCACCTTCTGAATGAATTACACTTTTGACTTTGTTTTGGTCAGTTTGCAAATGCCTTTCTAGAACTATAATCTTCTCTGTGTAATTTATGTCAGAAAAGATTATATCTTATTTTGCATGCTAAGATTTCTTTAAAATTATTTATTATTCATGTTACATTTTAAACTGGTGCTGGTCTATGCAGACTTTAAATGTGTTTGTCATATACCATTAGTCACTGTGTGAAATCTCTCAGTAATAGTTAGCCCTTGAATTTTCTGCAGCTAAGGAGAATTTAACACTGATTGATAGCAGATCACTTAGCTGGTTGGCAGACTTTCCAATTTACGGTGGGGAAATTGCTCTTTTCTTTTTGTTCATTCCTTCTGCTGCTTGTGCTGAGCAATAAGACATATGTGTCAGACTTCATGCAAGAAGCAGCAATGGATTGGCAATACGGCTTGTCTTGTTTACCATTATGATTTTATCAGTTTCCCAAACTGTACAGGGAATGTCAAATATCTTCGATGACATCCTTCCGTTATCACAGGCAGCTTATTTATGTGTCTTTTATATTCTGGCTTCCTGTATGCACTGCACAGCCTGCCATCTCTTGCATGATAAACTTGCCCTGAGCCGGGAAGAAAGAGAAGTTTCTGTTGTGCTCAGATGTCCCAGGTATTTTGCTTATGGGCTGCAGACTGACTCTACTATCAATCTTACCTTTTTCCCCTCCACACATGCTGAGGAAAAATAGCTCTCCATCATGTTGCCTTACCTATATTAGTTAGAAAACACAGTGGCCTCAAGTAACACAAAATTCAACCTAGAGTAGCTTAAACAAATGGTGGATTATTTCACTTTCATAATGAGAAATGTCAAAGTAGATGGAATCTGTTACTAGTTCAGCTGTTCACAGATTTTTTAATGATATAAGCTTTTCTTGTTTTGGCATGCCTCCATGTTTACACAGTGAAAACCAGCCAATGTTATAAATGGTGGTCTTTTGATTTCCTGGGGAGTGTTCCTTTAGAACACTGGCCTTATTCTTCATGAGTGTAGAATGGCCATGGCACCCTTACATGCTAGAAAGAGAGGAAAAAAGATTAAAAGGCAAAGGTGTCTACCTAATAAGGTTTTGTCTATATATAATTGACCCTTGAACATAGGTTTGAACTGTACAAGTCCATTTATACATACATTTTTTTCTGCCTCTGTCCCCCTGATACAGCAAGACCAACCCCTCCTCTTCCTCTCCTTCCTCAGCATACTCAACATGAAGATGATAAGAATGAAAACCTTCATAAGGATCCGCTTCCACTTAATGAATACTAAATATATTTTTTCTTCCTTATGCTTTTCTTAATAACATTTTCTTTTCTCTAGCTTCCTTTATTGTGAGATGACAGTATATGATACATATAACATACAAACTACATGTTAGTTGACTGTTTATGTTACCACTTCTGGTCAACAGTAGGCTATCAGTAGTTAAGTTTTGGGGGAGTTAAAAGTTATGCACAGATTTTTGACTGTGCAGGAGTTGGGGCCCATGACCCCTGTGTTGCTCAATGTTCAATTATATTCAGGTCGGGAGTGGAAAACCCTCCTAAGAAGACTTCCTTAAATGCCTCATTAGCCAGGAAAACAATACATTGCCATACTTGGACCAATCAATATCCAAGAAGAATGAGGTTGCCATAATGTCTGTTTTGGAGGAATCGACCGGCTCTGCTGTGGTTGTTTTATTTGTACATTGAAGTCTTCCAAATCCATATTTTAAGAAATAACTCTTCTTCTTAATTTCTGCCTTCATTTGATGTAGTCTATTAAGCATCTCGAATTTAACATGCTGTAAAACTGAGTTTTTCCTTTCTCCCTCCATAAACCCACTTACCGCAACTGGCATAAGTCAATATATGGAAATATATGGAAATTTCAACTTTGTCACCGAATATAAAACTCTGATAACAGCGATTAAAATTTAATCAAAGCAATGTGGTTCATCATGGCACACATATGTGCTTCAGGCCTGGAATCTCACCTTATATTTCAGGACTATTCCTTAAACAGTCTTTATGTTACAGTTCAAACTTTTTCTTGTTGTTAATGCAGAACAAATAATAGTAATGTAACGATAAAAATACACAGCCATAAATACCACTCACTAAATACTTTCTATATTACAAGCATTGTGTTCTACCGCTTCATACATTATAACATTTTGTCCTCCCAAGACAATATGAGTTAGGTATTAGCATCCCCATTTTCCAGGCGTGGAAACAGGCACTGTTACTATTAAGTAATTCACAGCATAAACAGTCTTTCTGCAAAACACACTTCTTAACTAACTTGCAATGTCCTCTCCTTCCCAGGACTAAATTATTCAAAAGGGTGGCTGTCACTGAATGGCTTTCTGATCTCATTCAGGTAGGGTGGGTACTGGACACACAGGGATACAGCTCTAAATTGATGCTTTTTGACCCTCTTCTTGCCCTTCACCCACAGAGCTAATCCTTAGGTTCAATAATTTTCCTTTTGCTCTCTGTGTGTTTTCAGGGCATGGGAGCATTTACTGCAAAGAGTAAATTCAGGAGCATTTCCACAAAACCCAAAGCTCAAGCTCTATAAAGGATGCCCCTGTGCAGCACAAGTCAATGTCCCTAGGATAAAATTATAGACTATTTCTACTGCTGTAATGGAGCATGGGACAGTCTTCTCTACCCCCTGCCCTTTCAAACTTAACCCCATGCAGTTTCAGGGTCCTGCTGGAAGCTCCAAAAGGAGCTTTGATTGCATTAGCTTCAAAGGATGTGCAAAGTGATTGGTGAGATCTCACTCTAGTGAGAACCCCAAACTGACCTGTTGGCCTAACAGCTGCCATGCTGTTTGCTTCACCAACACTTTCAGATGACTGAGGTCTCTGGTTGGGCAAGACACTCACCATTCTTCTTCATTTTTAAATACAAGCAGGGGGTAAAAATTGTGTGAATGAGATTCAATTAATTGCCCTTTTCTCCAGTCCTCACCAATGGAGGCTTTTTAAAGTTGACTTAGCATTGCATTCAAAAGGCCTATAAAATGTGGTTTTTATTAAAAAGTTATCCATTTAACAAATATTTAATGAGCACTAAGTACACGTCCAGCACTCATCTTAGCACCAGGGATAAAATATTTAATTAAACAGACAAAAATCGGTGTCCTCATGGATCATATATTCTCCATCCAAATTGTCTTATTGAAATAATTGCTTCATAATGAACAGATTAACTGCTACCTTTTCTGTAAGATCTTCTTACTACTTTACCTATCTCACCTCAAAATGTCCCACTTAATGGTGAGCTAAAGCCAATTGATATCAGCATTCAAGAGGGCCAGTTTTTTAAATTTTCAGGAATTTTGCAAATCAGTTGTTAAACATGGCCATTGTTTTAAAAGTAATTATATATGAATTTACAGTTAATTAAATTATATTAGAAACCAAATTAATACATAATAAAAATCATTATTTCCTGATTATTTAACTACATGGCTGTAATCTATGCTCTGGGTTTTACTTATGTATATTGTATGAGAATGGTGGAATTATTATATAATAATGTGTTACTGCCTCCCACCTCCATGTTCAGTGACATGATGTTGAAATGAGACATAGCGAGAGATTTACATAATGAAAACCAGCCAATGTTACAAATGGTGGTCTTTCGATCTCCTGGGGAGCCAGCTATTAAATATTTGCCAGCACAACACTAGTCCCATCCTACTGTGACTCTTTTCTTTTATAAACTTTTACAGCATTTAATTTTGTTATAACATGTTCGTTAATTCTTTCCACCAACATTTGGAATGTTAGCACTTATGGAATATTAGGCACTGAATAAGACGCTGAGGAGTCAGAAAGAGGACGATATTGTCTTTGACCTCCAGTCATTTAGAAACTAAGATGAGTCAGAAAAATGCATAAATAATTATGCTATAGGGTAATGGATGTTATAACAGTATAACCAGAGCTAAGACAATAGAAGTAATTAATGTTGGGTAAGTCAGAAGTTCTTGAGGTTTGAAAGAAGAGAAGATGTCTGCCAGGCAGAAGCACCAAGAAGGGCATGCCACATAGAGGAAAATGTTTACAAAAGATCTGAGGCTTTGAGCAGCTGGGTGAGTCTGCACAGTAATTGCTCAGTATGGCTGAAGGTTTTAGGGGAATGGTGGCAGACAAGGTGGAACAGGTATGCCAGCATTAGATCACAGGAGATTATGTTTTCATCATCTTTGCACCCCAAGAGCATGCATGTTGAATACAGGTTATTCAATAAGTTTTCGCTCAATAAATATTAAGAAATTTGAACTTGTAAGATCTCCCTGTTCCCCCATTGTTGTTGTTGTTGTTGTTTTCCTGTGTCCTGACTGAAAATCACCAAGTGTTTTGACAACTGTCAGTCAGTCAGCTACAGGTTTTCCCCAGCAGGATTGAACCCAAACCAGGTCTTGAATATTCCTAGGCACTAATAAAATAATCTAAGTTGTTGCCCAAAACACAGAAAGAAACTGGCCCTGGCCTTGAGACAAGTTCCTTAAACCCTCAGAAAGACTCCATATCCTGACCCCCTCTCTGGAGACATACCTAGGGAGAACACCCTTTTTCTCTTCCTTTGCGAGGATTGCTGCAGCACCTCTCTAAGTAAGTTCTCCTAATAAATGCTTTGGCTGGATCCTCCAGGCATTGATTGCTTCTTTTATTGGAATCACAACTGGCCCTCTCCCAGGAAGGTTTGGGGCACTCCCTTGTGGGAACTCCCCTGCTGCTGCTTTTGGGATGAATCCAACCATGGGGTTTGGCAGGACAAAACTGTTGCCTCTCCTGGCAAAGGGGAGCTACTAACTGTGCCTGGTATTTTAATTTTTTTTTTTTTTTTTTTGCCAAGTACAGTATCTTAAACCTCTTTGGTATTCTGAGAATTTTCAGTTTTTTCCAACTTTTCTTCCTATAATGGGATTTAAAAAGAAAAATACTTCAACAAAGGTGGACAATTTGCAATATGGGCTCTAGACTGACGCCAAGTAGCCATAAAATGACATACACCCTATAGGCCAACAATGTATGTGTAATTACCAACCAATGGTATTCCTGTAAACCAATGAGAATTCCTGACAAACAACTTTTGTAATTTCCCTCTTTTCCTGATTCATCCTTTAAAAACGTGAGCCTCAATTAGCTGGGCCTGGTGGCAAGCGCCTGTAGTCCCAGCTACTCGGGAGGCTGAGGCAGGAGAATCGCTTGAACTCAGGAGGCAGAGGTTGCAGTGAGCCGAGATTGCACCACTGCACTCCAGCCTGGACGACAGAGTGAGACTCCATCTCAAAAACAAACAAAACAAAACAAAAACAAACAAATAAAAAAAACGTGAGCCTCTCTCTTGTTCTCCAGAGCATTAGGCAACTTGGAAGTGTGTCCTGGGCTACAATCCTCTACCTTGGCTCAAATAAACTCTGTGTTATTTTTGTTTCCGCTACTTTCTGTTAGGTTGACGAGAAGAGAACAGAGTCCTCTGAAAGAGGGGGCCTTATACAGCACAGAATTCATTAAAGCAGAAATATGCTAGGTCCCCTTTAAGAGGCTGCATCACTGGTGGGCCCGAGTCTGCAGAATGTATTAACAAATCTGAGGAAAGAATATGGATACTCCAGGGCAATTTGGTCAGCAATGGGAGTTCTGGAGGAGAGTTAGTACAAAAGCTAGTTCGTATTGTCCAATTCTATCTGGTTAAGTTCCAGCGAGGGTGGAGGGAGAATGAACTCTTGTTCTACAAGCATTTGCAATGGTCAGAATGCTACATTGCAATTGTCAAGGATATTGTATAAATAGAAGCAACAATCTATCAAGTTTTCCAAAGGAAAACTCTCTTTGCTCTGAGTCATGTTCACAATTCATCCTTCTGATTATCATGTGCCTAATCACACAGTCTATCCTTCCACAAGGAAACATCCAGCTGTATCAGAATTTAATTAAGCTCATACTAAGTGTCAAGAACTTTGTAGAAAGGAATTGTAATATTTGAGTTTAAGGACATTCTACTTCAACGGACAATTAAATTTTTCATTGTGCATAAATAAATTGTCCTTTTGATTTTATTCATTGGTTATATGAATTTGAAGACTATGAACAGCCACTCCACTTCCCATTAAGGCATGCACATACACAGAACTGTTTTCTTTGAGTTGACAAAAGCATTGTTGAGACTGCAGGAACGAAGTGGGTCCTGTGCTATGGTAATGAATGCAATCCCAGTGAGGGCTATGGAAGGCTGGCAGCTGGCCTTTCCTGGTGACCCTCCCCAGCATCAAAGATCACCTTTCCAGAAGTTTTAGCATTTTCATGAGTTAGAGATCAAATAAAACAGAATAGTAAGTTGAGTAGAAAATACGTTGTATTCAGGACAGTCGCTAGCATTTCAAAATAAATCTATAATCTCCAGTGTTTTATTTTGATTCTTCTTTGCTATTTGCTTGCTTCTTTTTCTGGAAAAATATTCAATAAATAAGTGGTACAATAAGATTCCATCTTATCAGTCACCTCTGTAGTTACTTCTTAGAATGTTTTGTTCCTCAATATTCATTGACTCTTTCACACTATTCTTATTTCTGTTCAATGTTTTTCTCCTCCTATTTAACATGACACCTTTCATCAGTCTTCATCCCCAGATTCCGTGTTTTTTTCTTCATAATACTTACACAATATAATGCCAGATATCGATAGCTATTTCTGTTTCTTCTCTCAGAAAGCAAGTTCTCTGGTGACAGAACCTTTGTCTTATTTTCTTTACTGTCTCCAATCCCACTATTGTTGTCATTTTTTGGGAACTATAGGTTGAATATCCCTTATTGGAAATGCTTGAGACCAGAAGTGTTTCAGATTTCATTTTTTTTTCAAAATTTTGGAACATTTGCATATAACATAATGAGATATCTTGGGGATGGGATCTATGTCTAAACACGAATTTCATTTATGTTTTACATACACCTTATAGACACAGCCTGAAGGTAATTTTTACAATATTTTAAATAATTTTGTGCATGAAACAAAGTTTATGTACATTAAACCAGCAGTCTCCAACCTTTTTGGCACAGGGACCGGTGCCAAATTTTTCTATGGCCGGTGAAGGGTGGGGATGGTTTCAGGATGAAACTCTTCCACCTCAGATCATCAGGCATTAGTTAAGAGTCTCAGAAGGAGCACGCAACCTAGATCCCTCGCCTGTGCAGTTCACAATAGGGTTCGGGCACCTATGAGAATCTAATGCCTCCGCTGATCTGACATGAGGTGGAGCTCAGGTAATAAGCCTTCCTTGCCCTGCTGCTCACCTCCTGCTGTGCCGCCGGGCTCCTAACAGGCCGCAAACTGGCACTGGTCCTGGGCCTGAGGGTTGGGAACCCCTGCATTAAATCATCAGGAGGCAAAGGTGTCACTATCTCAACCATCCATTTGGCCAATCTGTGATTGTGTGCCATCACCATCACGCTGTGCGCGGAAAAGATATATCACAGCTGAACGGGGCTAGGAGGGCCCTTTATCCCTTGAGGACGCTGAATAATTGCACCTGCAATTTGATCCAGAACCTTCACACGAGTTCAGGTATAAAATTTTCCACTGTGGTGTCATGACAGCATTCGAAAAGTTTTGGATTTTAGATCATTTGGAATTTCAGATTTTTCAGATTAGGGATGCCCAAACTGTAGTTATTTTGCTTACTAAAGTCGATTTAGATTCACATTACCCCAAACAAATCTCCATCTTACCTATTTTTTATAAAGGTTTCCATCCAAATTAATATAAGGAAATTACGTTTTTATTCCCAGAAAGTTACTGTAGTATAATGAACTATTAGAACTGTAAAGCAAAGTATCTGAGTTTGTCTTGATCCCATATATTGGACTGTCTTATATAATATTGGACAGCGTATTATATAGTATGCTGTGTAAGTTTGGATGTATCATTATTTTTTCCCTATCGATTTTCTACTTTTCCTCCCTACTTTCCAGGTTCATGGTGAAAATCAAATGAGAGCGTACATAAAATACTTTTTGAATTTTTAAATGCAATGTTATTAGGATATTATTATTATTATTGAACTAAGATGGCCCAAACACTTTCTCTTGACAGCTAAGAAGACAAAGGAAAAAAGAAATATATATATACACATTTTTTTCTTAACTCAATCATATCTCAGTCTTAGGCTTCTTTTGTTGTCATTTTATTGCCTGTGAGTGCCTGTTTTCTCTATTCAAACCTCGGAAATACACATGAAGTCATGACAAGTACATGAAGTTAGGTGATAATAAGTTTTACATGTGTTTCCCTTATGTGAAATAGCATTCTTACCTCCTTAAGTGGGGAATGATTTCCCAGCCTTGGAGATATCCTGCCAGGTGTTTATTACAGCTCCACACGAGTTCCAAACCCTATGACAAGAAATGCAAATTGAAGTATTTATGTCATTGGTTTGTGGGGTAGCCCACAGAGAAATAAAAATGTGTTTGTAAACTCTGAACATAGGTAGGCATTTTTGAAAGCCTCCAGATCTGACAGAATGAGTTCCAGCTAAGATTGTGGTATTGTTTATTACAACTTTGAGTGCCAGTCTAATATATTAAATCCATTCCAAAGATTGTAAAATGCATTAGCATTAGCAATTTAATACTGTCAACAAATTTAACTGTCACTCAGGAGCTTATCTTCCCTTGTTGTAAAAAAAATAGCCAAAAATGAAACTCTTTTCTTGATGGACAATAATGTTCAAGGAGACAAAAGCTTTTCCATGTACACATCCACACACAGGAAGGGTAGACTGCATTTAGTAAAATTAAGTAGCACAAAATTAATATAGGCATTTGGCTATGGCTGGACAACTTGAAGCGTTAAAAAATAGTTTGACAAAATGATTAAATGGTCACCACCTACTACTCAGGAAATCTGGCTCATAAAAATGCATGGGAGATGTCTCTCCCGGAGAAAATGGTCTTCCAGCATCCATACGCACCTGTCAACATAGTACTTCTTCCATTAATGGGGACGTTTATGAAGTATTCTTAATAGCATGGTAAATGTTACTGCTCTGATATTAATTGAAAAAGAGCAGAACATAAAATTCTATATAAAATATAATAACAATAATATTAGTAAATTATTATCAAAAGCCTATAAAGGACGACTCACCAGCATTGAGCATTATTTGCCAGACATTGGAATAAGCACTTTATTTATTCCATATTAGCCTTTCAAACAGGTTTGTGAGATCCATTTTTAGGCGGAGAAACTGAGGCTCAGAGAGTAAAAGTAACTTGCTTAAGAGCTCCCAGCTCCTAAATGACAGAGCCAGGCTTTGATATGAAGTCTATTAATTCTGTTAATTATAAACACTCTGCTAGGTTATCTGAGACATGCTACTTTTGTATGCCAGGGGTCTTGCATGCATATAGACATTAATTCTCACAATCACAATATAGTAAAAAAAATTTTTTCCCATTATACAGATGAGATATCTATGATGATAAAAATAAGTAACTAGCAAAATTCTCACAGAGCCACAGTACTCCCTAATCATATCATATTTCTCAATGAAACTTGCAAAAGAAAAAATGTTACCCGTGAATATCATTTGGAGAATAGATTAAGGTTATTTATTTATTATAGTGTTTAAAATTTTTAAGCAGGGAGTGCGTGTGCGGATAGACAGAGAGAAAAAAGAGGATAAATATTATCTGCTTAGCAACTTGTCAATCATATGCATAGTCAGAATGATCTGGCTATTCAATAGCTGAATGAGGAGTAGAAAAGCGAGTCCTTCCCATAATCCTCATGACCACCACCTGGAATGTTTTGGTTTATTTTGTGCTCCTTCTACCCCGGCCTACCTTCTGGATCCTATGAAAGTTAATGCTGCATTCTTGCTTCCCAGTGTTTTCCACGTGCATGGAAGCTCCTATATCTTGTATACCAGGAATAGATATACATTGAGGCATATTTTAAATTGAAAGCAGCTACCTTGTTTTTTACTCAAACCTAATTGTCATACATAATTTGAGCTAACACATGCAAATCTCCTAGCACAAATTTCTGGACTGTAATAAGCAATCAGCAAATTGTAATTTTCTTTCTTGATTCCCAAAAGTTCCTCCTCAACAAAATCTAAGAAGCCTTATAGGGATTTTCTCTCTGTAAGAAGAAAAAAATCCTCAAGCTTGCCTTTGTTTTTACTTTTAATAATAGTAATTTATAAGGAATAATTTTGAATATATACAAAAGTAGAGAATAGAGTCTAATAATCCTAATAAGCCCACACCTATCTTGCTTCATGTGTATCTTATCTACCCCAATATCCCCCACCCATAATATTTTGAAGCAAATATCTTCTTATAAATATTTTAATATGAATTTCTAGAGATAAGATTAAGAAAAAAATTGTCAAAACATCATCACATTTACAAATAAGATTAATTCCTTAATATAATCAGCATAAAATTGAAACTCACGTTTCCTGATTTTTAAAGATTTAGTCATTTGAATCATTACCTAATAAGGTCTATATATTATTAGACTTTATTTGATGTCTTCTACATCTTTTATTCTCTTAGTTTATAGGCTTCCCTGAATCTGTTGTTCTCACAAATTTTTGTTACAGAAATTCAGCTGCTAGTCTTGTAGATTTTTCCACAAGCCATACGCTTACTGCCGATATTTCTCTAGCGTTATTTAATGATCCTCTTTCCCTTGTATTATTAGCCCTAATCATATGAAATTACTAATAGTCAACTGGCCCTAATTTACAAAATGGTGGTTTTAAGTGGTTCAACCTAGTATTCCTTGAAAATTGGCAGTTAGGTCTAGACTAGACCTAGTCTGCCTTTGATAGCTTGCCTGCTTTCAAATATGACAAGATGTTCCAGGCTCATATTTTATAGGTCCTGCCAGAGATTGGTAGTCAGGATTTCTTTAAGTGTTGATTTCTTCTTAGGAAATGGTAATTAGCGATCAGTTTAGATACCATGAGTGCATTCTGGTATTTTAAGTTGGTTCTTCTTTCTGGGACTTTTCAATGCACCAAGATACTGTATTTTATAATTTTAAGGTAAAATGCATAATGAGCTCATACTAATACTTTCAAATAAAATTCAGGCTTTTACTTAATCTCATTCATCTTATATCATATTGCTATTTAATCATGGCAAAAATTCCAATTAGCAAGTTACTCATTTTCTTTATGCTATATCATGTATAACAATACCAACAGTAGCACTAAAAATCCGATTACTGAAAACAGTTTGTTTGATTCTCTTATTTATCTATTTACTTGCAGTTCTTTATATCAAGAAGATTATATCCTACTAGGGATGAGCAGGAAAATTAGCATTTTATAGTTATTTGGAACAACTCTCTAGGTGGTTGTGCTGACAACTGAATACATAATAAGATCATTATTCCATGCCACTTTTATTTCTTATGAGTTGCTTTTTAATTTTTGGAAAATAGTTACATAAAAAATGTGTATAGTTCCAAATTCAAGTCTACTAAACAAGGTAGATACATAAACATCTGGATTCCATCTTTGTTTTCTCCATCCTTCTTCCTCCCTTTGCTTAAAAGCAGCCCTTTTATTTTGCAGTTTATTGTCCCATTGCCTTTTCTTGAGATGAAAGATAATATATGAATTAGTGTGGTAGCATACTAACACATTCCCTCCATCTTGATTCTGTTTTTACTTAACAATGTACCCTAAAGAATACTCCATTGTTGTTTACAGCCATATTCCTCATTTCTTTCTACAGGTGCATAATACACTGTGTGCCAGTATCCTATTTATACATTTGCTGCAACTAATAGCCTTGTTTATATGTCTTTTTAATATGTTGCCACTGTATCTTTGGGATAGATTCCTAGAACTGTAATTGTTTCATCAAATAGTAAATGAATATGTAATTTTTTCTAGGTATTGCCAAATTTCCTTTCCCAAGAGTTTTAGCATTTTGCATTACCATCAGCAATGTAGGAAAAGTCTGCTTTCCCACAGCTTTGCCAGACTGTGTTGTCAAACTTCTGGAATTTTGCTGATCTGATAGTTAGAATAACTATCCTAGCAAAGTGTTAATATGCACTTCTCTTTTTATGAGTAATGTTGAGCATCTTTTCAAATGGTTGAGAGGCATTTGTGCTTCTTTTTATTTGAACTGTCCATGTTTTTATAGCACTGCTAGCATTTTTATTCTCTATTCTTGAGGTGCTCTTTGTATATCTGGGATATGAATACTTCATGAAATAAGTGGCAAGCAATTTTTCCCACTGTGTTATTTGGCTTTTAACCTTGCTTATGTCATTTTAATTAATTAAGTTTTTCAGTCATCTCATCTTTTAAAAGCTGGTTTCTTTCATTGGCTCTGATGAAAACTAGTTTCTTAATCTCTTGGGACTCTTTTAAGGGTTGGTTTCAATCCCTTCCAGCCCAACATTATAAACAGAGATTCTATTTGCTTTACGTCCATATTCAATGAGGATAAGCTCAGATTTATGGAATGTTTTCCATGTGAGACACTTTGTGCTTCCAGACACTTAATTAAAACCAAAAAAGGTTATGATATCTTCTCTGGCTTTCCCATTACCCATATAAAGTGATGTGATTGGCATCTGACAATTTAAGGATTTGATATTAATAATTTAAACTTCCCAAAGAGTGTGCTATTCCTTTGCAGCTATGCATAATAATTTTGCTGTAAAAAAAGTGGAATGTCACGTGGAGGAGGATCACTTGTGGAGCTAATGTTGCTGAACAATGCTAACAGAGATCTGTGCACGTCACCAATGGGAAAAAATAGTCCCGAGATTTCCAGCTAATCTTGAGCAATGAATTATCACCCATAATTTTTTCCCTTGGGTGGGTATATTTTTATTGCTAATTATCTTTCTAATGTCATAATCTGATGGCACTGAGTTTCAAATTTTGCTTCTCCTTTGCAAACAATTTATTTTTGTATTTGGAATTAAGTATGCACAATATGAAGTCACAATTAATTGATCACATGGCAAAATATACACATAGTTCCCTTTTAGTTTGACAATAAAAATATTAAAAAGACTTCATTAATTATCTACAAACAAAACACTTGTACACATTTAAATGACATAAATTTCTCTATCCCCTGTCTCTATCTTATAAAAATAATTTGAAACCTAGTTAGACAGATAAATTATATGTTGTTGTTTCAGACATATGTCTTTAGACATCTTAATAGGAAAACTAAAAGGGATATTTACTATCTTAACATTTTGAAATTAGACAATTTTTGATTTTGCAATTGAGATAAGTACATCTTTCAAGACAAATATGAGAAAACTAGTTTTGGTTTTTAGCCTGATAATAATAATGCTAAACATTATAAAGGTAATTTGCAGCTTTCATGAAGGCACTTTATGTATTTGACCATGTTTTCCTGAGACTGAGATTGCTAAATCATTGAAGCAGCTTTTTCACAGAGCCTGAAACATCCACATGCAAAAGTCTGATCCTAAGTTCACCATTTTCAAGAGAAAGTATGTTTTGTACTTCTTACTATGATGACTGTGACTTAAAGAAACACAAACAGGAATATTAGACATATTGGTTAGAAATTTGATTTGCTCTGAACTTGGTGATTTATTTGTTTGATCTGAGGCAAACTAGGTGTTTGATATGTTTTGTTTTGTTTTTTCTTTTTCTCCAATTCATCTAGCTAAATGAGGACTGTTTCAAGTGGTTAAGTAGAGTCTTTGTGTTTATGCCTTTTAGGCTTATCTGAATTCATTAAAAGAGTAACTGATTATGATTTTTTACTTATGTTGCTGTTTCTTTTTGATTTATTATTTACTGTGCCATCTTAATTTTTTTTAAAAAATATGCTTTCGTAAGGCTATTGGTTTCCATAATATTTGATAACGTAGGTATAGGTCTCAGATATTTGTGATGCCCAAAGTTAACAATTTATTGTATCATTTTTACTATGGAAGTAACTAGTAAATATCAATAATGTTTTTCTGGTAAGAATTTCATATAGAGATAACTCCTATTCTGAACACTGTACTGCATACTTGTCTTATTATATTTAATCTTTACAAGGACCCTATGAATTTTCCCAGTTTTCATTTGCACAAACTAAGTCTCAGAAATTAACCAAGTTTACACTCCTATTAAATAGACAAGTTAGGAATTGGCTGCATAAAGTTCAGTTCCAGAGTCTATGACTTAACTAACACAGAGACCACATTACTTTGAATCAATTAGTCCATTTCCCCATCACATTTGAAATGAAATGCATGTTTAAATTTAAAAAATTTGTGAAGATATTCTGTTGTGGATTATCACCACATATCAACGTCATTCAAAAAGTCAATCTATTGATAATGACCATGGTTGTGACCAGGATAAATTAAGATCTACTGACTGTAAGGTACATTTTGCCAGAATGACCACCAATAAAATTAATTTTCAATGAGTAGAAAGATGAGGATGGGTTTATTTTTAGATTTAAAGGAAGCAGTCAGACTCCAAATCTCAAATAATATCACTGTAAAATTGGAATTTCTATAATGAAAACATTTGCTAAGATTTGCATTTAATTCAGTATTTCAATAGCAGGTTATATGGTAATCAAAATTCCACAGGAAGTGATGTGAATTTCACTAAACTGGTAGTGGAAACTTTTGGAGAGGTGACGTCTCTGCTTTGTTCATTATTCTGCCTCCAATGTTTTGTACAATGGCTGTCTTGTTATAAGAACTCAGCTGAATCCAAGTAAGTAATTAATGTATTATTAATAATTGATCATTAATCATCATCTTTAACTCTAGTCCAAAAGTTCCCTGGCTTCTGATCATTTTTGTTATTCCTACTGGGATCATTCCTTGGGCTACATTCATGGTCCTATTAGATTTTCCCTTCACTCTGATCCTCAGAATTTTCTAGGACAGAGGTTTTATTTAATCCTTTGGGGCTTTCTAGTTCTAAACTTTGAATGACCATTTATGCCTCTGGAAATATCAGCCTAATATTAGTACCCTGACGAGAAGCCCTGCTAGGTTCACTCCTACAAAATATCAGAGACTATCAGAAAGAACTTGACAACTACAAAGAACTATACAAGGAATGTCTACTTGCAAACCAGAAAATCCACTGCTGGTCTGGGTTGTTTTCTGCGTGTTTTTTCCCTAACTATGAAAACCTTATTTAATAGAGGTAAATGACACTACTTAACTTACAGTGAAATGTATTGATTTTCTCTGCTTCTGCAAAGGTGACCTCTAGGCAATGGTAGACTCCAAATTACAGCAAGGCAAACAGGTATTATAGATTTAACTCAGCAGTTTGAAATCTATCAGCCAGTTAATTCCCACCTCTCTTTACAGTCCATTAAATAGTCTATTTTTAATTGAAGTTATAATATTTATTTTCTCATTCTCACCTGTTTGGGTATGCTACATTTCTTTGGTAATTTCTCTAGAGATTTTTGCTTGGATTAAATTTTTTTTTCCATTATCCTCAGTACATTTGTCCTTTTTTCAAGTGTGTTTGGAATCAATTGTCTAGAATTTAGAATAAACTTTTTTGAAAAATGGAAAAGACCTCATAACTCTAAGTGAGGCAAACAAACCAAACCCTTAATTGTTCAGTACAGGAAATAGAAACATCCTTGCTATGGAGGAGAAAGTTAGTCTGACTAAAATATCTGATCCTAAGTTTCAACTCACATAATTAAAATGTGAGGATTTACTTGTTCTCACTGTCAAAAGTATTAGAATGAAATGACTATCCAGACTGTTACAAAAAAAAATTATGAGTGATGACTGAATATTTGTAAAATACAATGCACTGTATACATTTGTTCTTAATCATAGATCTAATAATTAATTTCTACCTCCAATACTACTTAAAGTAAGAAATTTTGTTTTGGTGTATTTTATAATCAGAATTTCAGCTTTGAGTGTGATTTGTAACTACAAAGAATAAATTACGTTTAGGCTGATTTTTATTGTAATACAAGTTGAGTAGCCTTTATCAGAAATGCTTGGGACCAGAAGAGTTTCAGATTTCAATTTGTTTTCAGATTTTGGAATATTTGCATAAACATAATAAAAGATGTTGGGCACGGGACCCAAGTCTAAACATGGAATTTGTTTGTTTTATATATACCTTATACATATAGCCTGAAGATAATTTTATACAACATTTGAAATAATTTTGTGCCTGAAACAAAATTTGTGTACATCGAATTATCAGAAAGCAAAAGTGTCACTATCTTAGCCACCCATGTAAACAATCTGTGATTGTTTGGCATCACCATCATTTCTGATTTTGAATTTATATATACTACTGATAAGCAATCATCTTCTTACACTTATTCACACATAAGTACTTAACAGTAAAAAATATATGACATATCATTAACATAGTGAAAAAATGACATGTTCATTTTTCTGATAGCTCATGCTTGCTTCCCAACACTTTGGGATGGCAAGTCAGGTGGATCACTTGAGCCCAGGAGTTGGAGAGCAGCCTGGGCAACATGGTGAAACCCCGTCTCTACAAAAATTACAAAAATTAGTTGAGTGCCGTGGCGCACACCTGTAGTCCCATCTACTTGGGAGGCTGAGGTAGGAAGAGCCCTTGGGCCCAGAAGGTCAAGGCTGCAGCGAGCCATGGTCATGCCACTGCACTCCAGCCTGGGTGACAGAGTTCGACCTTGTCTCAAAATGAAAACAAAAGCAAAAACAAAACAACAACGACAACAACAAAACGTGTTCAGGGTACTAAGCGGCACAGTAGCATCCTCAGAATAACTGTGTGTGTGTTAAACAATAGCAACAGCAAACAACGGCCGGCTTTCAGTCTCCACCTATGATGCTATGTTTTGGTAAAAGGGTTACGGTGCATTGTATTATTATTATTTTTTTTAGGTGAGAAGAAACACCAGAAGCAGTTGAGGGACCAGGACGGGGGCTGTCTTTATTCCTAAAGGGATAAGGAAGCATCATTCTGCTAGATGGCTTTTTAAAGTGGTTCCACCAGAGTCACCTGTCTTGTTAACAATGCTTTTTTTTTTTTTTTTTTTTTTTTTTTAGAATTCCTCTCTTTGATTTTTATAAACTGTCATGATTCCTTGTTCTGCTATGAATGCATGCTGCTCTAGTCCCTGAATAAGCCCATCATCTGTCTTCGCTAAATCATCTACAGGCACTTTTTCAGTGTTAACAATGTCACATGAGGTCGGGTGTAGAGTTTTCCACCTTTGGCTTCGTGTTGGCTCTCAAAAATTTTCAGATGTTGGAGCATTTCAGATTTTGTAGTTTTGGATTAAGGATGCTCAACTTGTAACATAAAATTATTTAGTTAATTGAATTAATCCAGTTTCTAAACAGAGAGTCATGCAATATGTTGTAATATGGAATGACACTAATACAGTGTTAGAAGTATTACTCATTTATTTGGCAAGCCTGTCTTCAGTTTCTCCTATAAGCCAAGACCTATCTCTTGTTCTTCAACACTTAGAATTCAATGTGGAAGCAGACAGACTGGCTTCTGCCCCCAAAGTTCTGAGCCTTGGCAACCTCTTCATTAGTAAAACAGCTATATAATCATCATTTTTTATAATTATATACTGTGTTCTAGTTTTTAATGTGAATTTGCACCTGTTGTCTCATTTTATTATTACTTGGCATTCAAACACCTTATACATAGGCCATTACTGATTACAATCCTGGATGGTTAGCAGGGGATAGGATAAATGAAAATATGAATACAAATAAAATAAGAATAAATAATTGGCCAAAACAATCCCTCCTGATAATTCAGAAGTAGTGTACAGATTCCTTGGGGTTTTCCTGTTTTCTAGTTTCCAGAAATTTCCAAATAGGAAATTTACTTTATATTGATCTGGTGTTATCCATATTTTCATTTTTGTAATTAACCTCACTGATATAACTCTTTTTTATTTTAAGTGTATTATTTTAAATACTGTACACTTTGGATAGTTACCCATGCAGACATGTCAATTTGCTTGGAAATTTCTTGTTTTTCTTTTTTTATTTATTAGCATCATTCTGACTTTAATTTTTGACATAATTCATAGAAAGAGGTCATTGAAACATTCATTATGTAATGAATAAGGGAAGCAATGAATATTTAGCTTTATATATATAATTTATAATTTTTGCATGCTGCCTTTTATTCCATAATATTTCAGTATATGGTATATTAACTTTTTTCAGTGTCTTATGGACATTTAAATCAAATAGCACTGATGTATCTATGTTTAGTAGCATGTATTTGAATGTTTAATACATACATCTGAAAAATTTGAATGAAGAAGTTAGAATCTGGTTTCAAAGCAAATACTTACAGTGATGGTTTCTGGGAATAATTAATTTTTAAAAAGACTATCAAGTATGTCAGTTATAAATAAATTCCAGCTTTGGAGACAATGAGATGTTTGTATTGTAATAAAAATACTTTGAAATATTCCTAACTAAAAATAAATTTTAGAGATAAGTTGTTAATATAAGTATGGCTGTAGTGTGGATTGCTAAAAAGGGAACTGGAGTAGCTGTCAGGAGACCTGGTTTCTAGGGTTGATTCATCCCTTGATTTTAGGCAAGTCATGGGAGTTCTCCAGGCATCAGTTTTTTATCTAAAAATCAGGATTTAATAAATACACTATGATTCTTATCTAGTTCATTTAGTGCATTATTCAATGATCACCACATTAAATGCTAAGTAGTGGTTATAATAGTAAATGCTCATACATTGAGAGAAAAATAATATGTGCAATACTAGACCAAAAATATGTGGACTACTAAACCATCAACGACTATTGGAAAAATGCAAAAATTATTATGATATATTGCAGAAATAACCATAAATTATCATCCTCCCTGTAATAACGCCTTTACAGTGTGACTTCCCAGATCCTACTTTAAAAGGTCAAGTCTATTTTCCAATTTCTTCAATTTGTGCTGGTTGTGTGACTTGCTCCAGTCAACAGAATGCAGTAGAAGCAGCATTGTACCAGTTGAGAGTTTAAGCTCCAAAAGGTCTTGCAAATTTCTAGCCTCTCTATTGCAACTCTGAGAAGAACCCCAGGCTGCAGTATGGATGAATGGCCATATTGATCAGATAGTAATCATCCCAACCATGTGTGCACGCCCAGCCCAAATTGGCACAGCTACCCAAGCTGCTGACTGCAGATGCCTGAGCGAGCTCAGCAGAGACGAGAACCACCTCACTTCACCAAGCCTAAAATTCCAACCCCAAAATAATGAGCTGAATATATACTTTTAATAAACCACTATACTTTGAGATGTTTTTCTATGCAGCAAAAGCTAACTGGTGCAGCTATGAAGTCCTAATTTCTCCCAGATACAATAAAAGTTACTGTAGAATAGATGCAGATATTAGATGGAATCATATTTTGCCCTCAATATTTTATATCTGGTCACTGTTATAAAAAAGTGATCTCCATAGTATAAGAAAGTGGTAACATTCTATAAGAAGGAAACAAGATAGGAGAAGGAAAGTCATAGAGTAAGACTGCATGGTAACAAAAGTTAATAATTACGTGTTGTATACTTTAAAATTACTATAAGAGTAGATTTTAAATGCTCTCACCACAAAATAAGTAGATGAGATGATGGATATGCTAATTATTTTGATTTAATAATCTTACAAGGTATACATGTATGAAAACATCACATTGTAGTCCATAAATCTACACAATTATTATTATTAATTAAAAATAAAATAAAAAACTGAGCCCAACAAACAACGTTGCCGAAATAAAGATTGTTCCTATTACTAGGCCAGATTACTACTTTTTCTATTGCTGGAAAATAGAGGAAATACTCAATTTATTGAGACAAAATAAGTCAACTCCTTGCTACTCTTAAATACTTCTTTCTTGCTTCAGTCTTGCTGACTTTTATTTCCAGTAGTCCTCCAAGATGATTTATTACAAAATGTTGTGTGGTTATATATTATCGTGTATGGCAAATGCGATTTGTTTTGAATTTTTGTTGCTTTTATAATTAGGAAGAGAATTTATATTTCTGTTAGTATAATTCAATTTCGTGGACATGACTTGACAGGAACTATCTTTCCCATGCTACAAAGTTAAATAACAGATTGCATAAAACTATGAAAAGTAAAAGCTCTTTCAACATATTAGTGAGAAAATATTCCATGAGCCAAGAAGAGCACATACATTTTAATATAATACATATGTAATCTGGGTTTTTCTAAAATTATTTCATATCTAATAACTGTTCTGTTATACTCACATAATATACTTTATGATTATCAGACAATGTGTGATGTTTTTGTTTGGAAAGATACAGCCATTGTATATTTAACATTAAGATGAATATATTTGCATCAAAGAAAAATATTTTTTAAAATGGAAATGTTGATAGGTTATATTAGTATAGATTCTCCAGAGAAATGAAATCAGTAGGAGATTTGGAAATTGGTTCATGTAATCATAAAAGTTTCATCATCTGCTTTTTCCAAGCTGGAGAATCAGGAAAGCCAGTGCAATTTAGTATAAGTCCAAAGACCTGAGAACTGGGTTGGGCCGCTGGTGTAAGTCCCAGATTTCAAAAGCTTGAAAACCAGGATCTCTGTTATCTGGGGGCAGGAGAAGATGGATGCACCAGCTAAAGAGGAGGGAATAAATTTACTTTTCCTCCACCTTTTTGTCCTAAGAGTATCTCAGTGGAATCTGTGATGCCTGCCTACATTGGTGAGGGTGATCTTCTTTACTCAGTCGACCAATTCAAATACTAATCTCTTTTGGAAACACCCTCACAGATACACCTGGAAATAATGTTTTGTTAGCTATCTAGATATCCCTTATGCCTGTCAAATTGATACGTAAATTAACCATCTGAAGACTACTCCTTCTCAACTTGGCACCCATATCCGTTTCCTTAAATTATATCTAATTTCCAAATAAAGACAATAACAAGGTTATAATTCCACCTGTCATGATAGAACTGTCCTGTGTACAACTCAAAACACACTAACCCCTTTCCAGAAAGAGCAGGCAAAATCCTTGAATAATGTTTACTCTTCTTCTGATAGCAATACATTTTACATTACATAGTAAGGGAATATGAGAGGAAATAGAACAAAGATATTTCTTAATATGTGTATATATACACACAAGCATACTTATAACAAAATAAAGAGAAAATACTCATGACAATTACAATCCCCATTTCTATAACTGGTCCTGTGGTTATAGCTGGTATTTATAACTACTTTCCAATAGCCAATTTATTTTCCCATTGCCTTCAGTAAACACCTCAGCTTGTTGCAGTTCTTTACTTGGCAGGATCACCCAAGCTTTCATTACTGAAGAGTCTGGGCCATTTGTTGTCTTTCCTGCATTGGGTTACTGTAGTTTTTATTGACCTCAATCACAGGCATGGTAAAATACTATCAGATACCCTAAAGGATCTCCTGGGTTTCAGATACACTCTTCCTTAACTCCATTGTGGAGTAGTGGTTCATTTTCCCCTTGGTGGATCAGATCAGTCACCCCAGGCATCATCTCAACTCCTTTTTTTCCTGTGGACTCAGAGGCATGAGGAGCCCCAAGTGGCCAGGTGGCATCTTAACTTCCAGTTCAGTGGGATCATTGTTGTGTTTCCTGGAGGAACCATTCCTCCCTCTGAAACTAAGACCTCTAGGAAAGCAGGGCCGTGAGAACAGAAAGCAAAATTTTGCTAGTGGATCACTTGGGGTAACAGTGAGTGGTGCCACTCCCATTTCCACTCCTTTATTTCTGGATTTTTGCTTATATAAATAAAAAAACTCAAGTAGTTCTTTTGGAGTGTAGCACGTTTCCTCATCACACTTTCTACCTTACATCTAGAAATCTTTGGGACTTATTATACTATTACACTTATTAATATGTTTTATTATTGTCAGACAATATGTGTTGCTGTTTGGAAAGACAAAGACATTTTATATTTACTATATAACATTAAGATGAATACATGTATATCAAAGAAAAATATTTTTTAAAATAAAGATTTTGAAAGGCAATAAGATATTCAGGGGAAAAGCTTAAAAATTAGCTTTGTGTTTGAGATGTAAATGATGCTTTACTTAACTATGGAATGGGACTCTATGCCACCTCCTGGGAAGTCAGTATGGAGGATAGGGAAGGGTGAAGAAGAGGAGGGTAAAAAAAAAAAAAAAAAAAAAAAGGAGAGAGAAGAGAAGATTCTGAGATTAAAAATATTAGAAGGAAAATGTAGAGAGAGGCCTGACAAGCAGTGACCACTGAGACAGGTTCAGTGGTGTAAGTAGATATGCAACTCAGAAGGAGAATGGGAAGGAACTGAAGACAAGGTGGAATGGCAGAAGTGAAAATGAAGAGAGTGGGACATTCTTTACTGGGGTTTGGTTATAAAAGGGAAAACAAAAAGATTGGAAAGCTGGAGGAGAAAGTAGTTTCGAAAGAAGTTTTAGTTTGGTTATTTTTAAAGGTGGAAGGTGTCAATGTCTTTATTTGCTAATAGAATGATGAGAGAGAGAAAACTAAATTATGCAGGAGAAAGAGAGGGTCATTTAGCCACAAAATCATGGTTTAGATGAGAGCAGACAGGCTCTGGAATAATAAACTTTGCCAGTCGTTCTGCCAAGTCACTGAGTCATTTATAGGACTGCATGGGATCTTTGAGGGGCCTTCTGGTTGTGATTCCCAGTGCATTAGGTAGTGTCATTCTAAGGGGCAAAATGTCTCCTTAATAAAAATAATAGCACCAGGAAGGGTGCACAGGCATTTGTCCTTTCTGCCTACATATTCAAAGAGACTTTTATTTATAATTTTTCTTCAAAATTTGCATTTTCTCCTTTCTGAAAAAAAAATAACCTCTGTTAGGTAACAAATATATTTTTAGAATATTCTTAACTTAAAATATTTTTTTGTGTGTTATTGAGTACTTTAAGATTGTGGCTATAACAAATCATTACCTTAAGGGGTTTTATCATCAAAACTAGAGTGAATCTAAGGGAAAAAAGGAAGAAGAAGAGGATATAATACAAAATTCAGGTGTCTTTTTAGATCAATGATCAAAGGCTGTGTTTTGACACTTTTGAAAATATGAGTTGTTATTACTCATTCTTTCATAGTTGATATTTTTGCTCCATAAGATACCTACTGTTTCTTAGACATAATACAAACATTTTATTGACTGTTTGAACATTATGAATGAAAGTTACTCATTTGGCCTAAAAATATCTAATTTAGTTTTGATTTTGCCCCCTCCATTTTCCAAAAGTCTGTAACTTTTTTTTGTTTTAAATAATCTCATCTTCATCTTCTGCTAATATCTTGAAAGTGAATCACATTCTCTATTTATTTGTCTTTTTATATACTTCAGCTTTGAAATCTATGTTATAATCTAAAAAAATAGTTATGATAACCAAGTTTTAAAATTTGGATAAGAAAACATTCTCAAGTTTACAGTTAATATCCCTGATGATGGAATTTCCATTAGGTGAGGTCCAAGGAAACGGGTGGATAAGAAAAACCCTTCAATGGTAGTGGTTCTGAGAGTCAGAATATGTAAATATATAATTTCACAGTAAAAAAAAAATGTTTTTGTGCACATTCCATGCATTGAACAGTATTTTCTAGGGTCAACAGAATGTTAGAGATAAAAGAAATCTTAATGATTACTTATCTCCTTTAGTAGATAAGGACACTGAGGCCTAAGGAGTTCAGTGACTTTCACAAGATTACATATCTGGCTTAGGATGATTTTCCAGAAGGATGATGTTTTTACATAGAATTATTGTTTTAATGTCAGCAAGCAGGGTGAAAACTACCCTCAAAAAGCCTTTAAATCACTCATAAACTGCAACATCTGCAAGTGGGTCAAGTAGAGCATTTTTCTTTTTCTTTTTCTTTTTTTTTTTAGAATGGAAACATTACTTTCTCTCCTACTGAATCCCAAGGGAAGCAGTCATCTTGTTTTCAAGGGGCCGCATTGTACATAAAAAAATTATACAAAATATCTGGGAAGTGAGACCAACTGAGGAAATAGCCCTGTTATATTCTCTGGGTTAAAATGTGGGTTGAAATAAATCCACTCATTTCTCATTAATTGATTTTTGACAAAGATGCTGAGAACACACAATGGGGAAAGGATAGTCATCAATAAATGCTGGTGAGAAAACTGGATATCCACATGCAGAAGAATGAATTAGACCCTTATCTCATAAGACGTTAAAAATAATCTGAAACTGTTAAATGACTAGAAGAAAACATAGGGGAAAATCTTCATGATGTTGGTCTGGGCAAAGATTTTACGGATATGACCCTTAAAGCACAACCAACAATAGCAAAAACAAAACAAAACAGAAGAGAGGCAAGATTGCTGACTAGATGCAGTTAGGAGGAACATCTGCCACCAAGGGACCCGGACACCAGGAAGGCTGGTACACTCCGAGAAGATCTTAGAAGGAAGCCATTGAGAGTGGATGGAGGGAGGATGCAGGCTGCATTGAAGCAGGAGGAAGCTGGGAACCCTACATGGGGCTACCATGCACTGGGACTCATTCCTAGCCCCCAACAACTCCTGGGGAGAGAGTGAGTTGAGCAGGTAAGGGGCGACCCACTCTCACCATGGACCTCTGGCATCCTGGCAGCAGGAGACCTCATAGCCCCATGGACACTTGAACTCTCAGGGAGAACTGCCTAGAGAGATAATAGGGGCAATATTCAAGCCTGTGCAGAGTCTGGAGGTTTTGTGTGGGTATGTCTGCAGGGAGCACAGCCAAAGTTACCCATTTCCGAAGGCTGGCTTTGGAAGAGCAAGCCTTTCTCTAGGAGACTCTAGCCTTAGGGGAACTGTCAGACGTGAACTGAGGAACTGTCAGACCTGAACTGAGCAGGGTGATCTTGCCTGTGAGATGGGGCCAGTCTGACCTGAGTGCTCTTCTGTCTGATGGCCTCTCCCAGGGCCTTAGCCTGGCCATGCGTGCTTGTAGTCCAGCCTCAGATTCCCAAACAGGGTGTATCCCAGGAGCCTGCATCATAGCTTCTGCACTGGTGGACCACACCTGACCATCAGAGAGCTCCAGCAGAGCAACCTCTGCTGAATTGTACACAGTCACTTCCACTTGCACCCCACCACAGCCTCCTCATGCCACTTTGCCAGTATGCACTTGCCCAAGGGATACCCTCTCTTCACTTTGCCAGTGCATGTGTGTATGAGAGCAGACCTCACCTCTCCTTCCCTGCCAGTTGTGAGTGTGTGTGCACCCCACTGTGCCATTGCTCCTGGCATGAGTGCACCTACCAGCCCCCTGCGGCTGCACTGCCATTGCCAGTGGGATCATGCAGAGGGACAGTGATGGCCCTGCCCTCCGCCTCATGCCACCATCATAGCTGGCATGAATACACACATGGAGGCCTCCGGCCCTGTGGCCACTGGTGCCTTGCCCCTGTGCTGACATTGCTACTGGTGTGAATGCAAACATGGACCCCAGCAGACCCCTCGTGCCTTCCCCCACTACCCCCTGGGTGGCCAATGCTGCTGCTACCAAGATCTACATGGAGGCCAGCAGCCCTGGGCCTGCTACAGCCCTTTCCCAGCTGATGAACTTGCACCCTGCTGTGCTGTCACTGCTGCTGGCATGGGCGAATGAGAACAGATTCTGCTGCCACAGTCCAACAAAGCTCTTTGGCTGCAACCACTGTTCAGAGTGGTGGCCAGTGGTCCAGAAACTCCTTGACCCCTCTAGAGTAGCAGGTTTCCAACCATGAGGGGCTATAGACAAAAGCTGGGTGCCCGATACCAGTCACCCAGAATTAAAGCACATAGCCCAGGGGTGCTAAACTGAGACTTGGACCCCCCAAAATCTACCAGAAATGAAGCTAGTCAACTGAATCCACCTTATACCACAATCAAATCCCTAAGAACATTAAAGAAAATAAAAGAAAAAAAAACATTCAAAGGATAGCAACTTCAAAGACTGAAGGAACATCAGCCCACAGAGATGACAAAGAACCAGCACAAGAACTCTGGCAACTCAAGAAGCCTGAGTGTCTTCTTACCTCCAAATGATCACACTGGTTCCCAAGAAATGGTTTTCAACCAGGCTGAAATGACTGAAATGACAGAAATAAAATTCAGAATATGGATAGGAATGAAGATCCTTGACATTCAGGAGAAAATCAAAACCCAATCCAAGGATTCTAAGGAATACAATAAAATGATACAGGAGATGAAAGATGAAACAGCCATTTTAAGAAAAAAGCAAACTGAGTTGATAGAGCTGAAAAATTCACTTCAAGAATTTCTGAATAGAATCACAAGTATTAACAGCAGAATTGACCAAGCTGAAGAAAGAACACCAGAGCTCGAAGACCAACTCTCCAAAATAACTCAGTTAGACAATAAAAAGTAAAGAAAAAACAAAAAGCAGAATAAACAAGGCCTTTGGGAAATATGGGATTATGTAAAGAGATCAGATCTATGACTCACTGGCATCCCTGAAAGACAGAGAGAAAAAGCAAGCAACTTAGAAAACATATTGCAGGATATCATCCATGAAAAATTTCCCAATGTTTACCTCACTAGAGAGGTAAACATTCAAAATCAGGAAATGCAGAGAACCCCTGCAAAATACTACACAAGGAGACCATCCCCCAAACACATAGTTATCAGATTCTCCAAGGTTGAAATGAAAGAAAAAAATGTAAAAGACAACTAAAGAGAAGGGGCAGGACACCTACAGAGGGAACCCCATCAGGCTAACAGGGGGATTTTCAGGAGAAACCCTACAAGTAGAAGAGATTGGAGGTCTATATTCAGCGTTCTTAAAGAAAAGAATTTATAATCAAGAATCTCATATCCAGCCAAACTAAGCCTCATAAGTGAGGGAAAAATTAGATCCTTTCAAACAAGCAAATGCTAAGAGATTTTGTTACCACCAGAACTGCCTTAAAATAGATCCTGATGGGAGTGCTAAACACGGAAAGAAAAGACAGACCATTATCACTACAAAAATACACTGAACTACACAGAACAGTGACACTATAAAGGTATCACACAGACAAGTCTGCATCATAACCACCTAACAACATGATGACAGAACCAAACTGCATATATCAATACTAACCTTGAAAGTAAACAGGTGAAATGCCCCAAGTAAAAGGCATAGAATGACAAGTTGGATAAAGAAGTTGGGCCAAATGGTGTGCTGTCTTCAAGAGACCCATCTTACGTGCAATGACACCATAGGCTCAAAGTAAAGATAATGGATAAAAATCTACCAAGAAAATGGAAAACAGAAAAAAAGCAGGTGTTGCTATTTAAGTTCAGACAAAATAGACTGTAAACCAACAAAATAAAGACAAAGAGGGGCATTACATAATAGAAAGGGTTGAATTTAACAAGAAGACCTAACTATCCTAAATAATATATGCAGCCAACACAGAAGCACTCAGATTCATAAAGCAAGTTCCTAGAGACCTATGAAGAGACTTAGATAACCACACAATAATAATGGGAGATTTCAACACCCCACAGGCAGTATTAGACAGATCATCAAGGCAGAAAAATAACAAAGATAATTGTGACCCAAACTCAACACATGGCTAAATTGATGTAATAGCAATCTATAGAACATTTCACTCCAAAACAACAGAATATACATTATTCTCATCTGCACTTGGCACATACTCTAAAACTAACCACATAATTGGCCATAAAACAAACCTCAGCAAATTCGAAAAATCCAAAATCATACCAGCCACACTCTCAGACCACAGTGCAATGAAAATATAAATCAATACTAAGAAAATCACTCAATACCACACAATTACATGGAAATCAAACAACCTGCTTCTGAATGACTTTTGAGTAAATAATGAAATTAAGGCAGAGATCAAGAAACTCTTCGAAACTAATGAGAACAGAGATACAACACACCAGAATCTATGAGACGCAGCTAAAGCAGTGTTGAGGGAATTTTATAGCACTATATGTCCAAATCAAAAAGTTGAAAAGATCTGAAGTTAACAACCTACAATCACAATTAGAAGAATTTGACAAGCAAAAGCAAATCAATTCCAAAGTTATCAGAAGACAAGAAATAACCAAAATCAAAGCCAAACTGAAGGCAAATGAGGTGTGAAAAACATACAAAAATCAATGAATCCAGAAATTGTTTTTTTGAAAAAAAGAAGTATGATCAACTACTAGCTAGATAAATAAGGATAAAAGAGAGATAATCCAAATAACACAATCAGAAATGGTAAAGGGGAAAGTATCACCCCACCGAAATACAAAAAACTCTTAGAAATAGCTATGAACACCTCTATGCACACAAGGTAGAAAGTCTTGCAGAAATGGTTAAATTCCTGGATACACACAACCTCCCAATACTGAATCAGGAAGAAATTGAATCCTTGAACAATAATAAGCTCCAAAATGAATCAGTAATAAGAAACCTACCAACCAGAAAAAGCCCAGGAGTAGACAAATTCAGAGCTGAATTTTACCTGGTGTATAAAGAAGAGCTGGTACCATCTCTACTGAAACTATTCCAAAAAACTAAGGAGGGAAAACTCCTTTCTAACGCATTCTATGAGGCCAGCATCATCCTGATACCAAAACCTGGCAGAGACACACATGCAAAAAGAAAACTTCAGGCGAATATCCTTGATGAACATAGATGCAAAAATCCTCAACAAAATGCTAGCAAATGAAAACCAGCAGCACATCAAAAAGCTAATCCACTATGATCAAGTAGGCTTTATCCCTGGGATGCAAGATTGGTTCAACATATACAAATCAATAAATGAAAATTATTATTCACCACATAAACAGAATGAAAAACAAAAATCATATGATTATCTCAATAGATGCAGAAAAGGCTTTTGATGAAACCCAACATCTCTTCATGTTAACAATCCTCAATAAACTAGGCATTGTAGGAACATACCTCAAAATAATAAAAGCCACTGTGACAAACCCACAGCCAACATCATACTGAATGGGCAAAAGCTGGAAGCATTCCTCTTGAAAACTGGAACAAGACAATGATGCTCTCTATCATCCCTCCTATTCAACATAGTACTGAAAGTCCTAGCCAGAGCAAGCAGGCAAAAGAAAGAAATAAAAGGCATTCAAATAAGATGAAAGAAAGTCAAACTATCCCTATTTGCAGATAATTTGATTCTATGCCTAGAAAACCCCATAGTTTCTGCGCAACAGCTCGTTGCTCTGATACACAACTTCAACAAAGATTCAGGATACAAACATTAATGTACCAAAATCAGTAGCATTCTAATATATCAATAACATCCAAGCTGGGCGCCAAATCAATAACAGAATATCATTCACAATATGTATATGTTATATATATTTTGTTTTATTTGAATTTCAGGATACATGTGCAGGATGTGCAGGTTTGTTACATACGTAAACGTGTGCCATGATGATTTGCTGCACCTATCAACCTATCACCTACGTATTAAGCCCAGCATGCATTAGCTATTTATCCTGATGCTCTTCCTCCCTTTGCTCCCCACTGACAGACCCAGTGTGTGTTCTTTCCCTCCCTGTGTCCATATGTTCTCATTGTTCAGCTCCCACTTACAAGTGAGAACATGTAGTGTTTGGTTTTCTGTTCCTGTGTTAGTTTGCCGAGGATAATGGCTTCCAGCTCCATCCATGTCCCTGCAAAGGACATGATCTTATTCCTTTTTATGGCTTCATAGTATTCCATGGTATATATGTAAAACTTTTTAAAATCTAGTCTATCATTGATGGGCATTTAAGTTGATTCCATGTCTTTTCTTATATGTTTAAGGAATGAAACATTATTGGATAATGATTTAGATGGTTTAAGTGTTTGGGTTTCAGATGACTGATTTCAACTTGAGCGTTATTTATATAATAACATGTGATACGGTTTGGCTTCTTCCCCACCAAAATCTCATCTTGAATGGTAATCCCCATGTGTGGAGGGAGGGAGGTGGTTGGATCATGGGGACTGTTTCCCCCATGCTGTTCTCATGATAGTGAGTTCCCACAAGATCTGATGGTTTTATAAGGGGTTCTTTGCTCACACCCTCTCCTGCCACTTTGTGAAGAAGGTGCCTGCTTCCCTTTTGCCTTCTGCCATGGTTGTAAGTTTCCTGAGTCTTCCCCAGCCATGCAGAACTGTGAGTCAATTAAACCTCTTTCCTTCATAAATTACCCAGTCTTGGGTATTTCTTTATAGCAATGTGAAAAAGGACTAATACACCATATATGGATTGCATAGCCTTTGTTGAGCTTATCGTCTTGCTGTAGTTTCTTCTGCTGATCATGTATCAATAGGTCTTAATTGTAACCAGAAGCAACCATTAGCCAAATCAGCATACACGTAAACACCGCACTCTAGGCTCTAGGTGGTGGGATCATTACAAGAGTAAAATATAGAAAATACTATATATATATATAATCAAAACCTAAAGTGTTTATGACCATTTCCACATAACTCTTTACAGCTGTTACCCAAAAAATTGTCTTTGAATGTTCCCTTTAGGAAGTGTCTTAAATGTTTTTGATGGAAGCTTTGTTTGAAAATCATGGAAATTGGGGGGAGGAGAGAGAACCCAGAAAGTAATTTCAATTTTATACATAAATTCATGTATTGCCATGTATTTTCACTCAAGTATGTGTTAATTTGATAAGGGTAATAGTTGGGACACTTAAGATGTGAACTCATGTAAAGAGAGGAAAATTACGGGACTGAGATATCTGCCCAGTAGAATTTCCTGCACCCTACTCTGTATCTTTATTTACCCACTAAAATCTATGCTTTTTTTTTTGAGATGGAGTTTCTCTATTTGTTTCGCATGCTGGAGTGAAGTGGTGCAATCTCGGCTCACTGCAACCTCCACCTCCTGGGTTCAAGCGATTCTCCTGTCTCAGCCTCCCGAGTAGTTAGGATTACAGGTGCCCACCACCATGCCAGGCTAATTTTTGTATTTTTAGTAGAGACGAGGTTTCACCATGTTGGCCAGGCTGGTCCTGACCTCAGGTGATCCTCCTGCCTCCGCCTCCCAAAGTGCTGGGATTACTGGCATGAGCAACCACACACGGCCCCGTTTAATTTTCTTTATGTTTGGTTCTACGAATCTTTTTCTTGGCAGTGAGATTGTTTGGTCCCTACTCATGTCAGTTAAAAAAATCTCTGGCTTTAATTGCATTAAGTAGTCAAATTCACCACCACGTTTCCATCTGTTTTTCTCTGCACTTGCTATTGCTCATCCTTATGAAAATCCCATCACCGCTGCCTTCCACTCAGCTCACTAGTATCTCTAGGATAACCTACTGCCTATCATTCTTGAGAAGTGTCAACTTGGCCTTAAAAGTCTGGCATGTTTCGGAAGGCTGAGGAGGGAGAATTTCTTGAGGCCAGAAGTTCAAGTCCAGCCTGAGTAACAAAGTGAGACCCTCTCTCTACCAAAAAAAAAAAAATTAATTAATTAAAAAAAATAAGTTAAAGAAAATTTTTGAAAACTTCTCTAGGCATGGTGGTATGTGCCTGCAGTCCCAGCTACTCAGGAGGATGACGCAGGAGAATTACTTAATCCCCCCGAGTTCAAGGCTGCAGTGAGCCATGATTGTTCCACCACATGCAAGCCTATGTGACAGGGAAAAAACCCTGTCTAAAAAATAAGTAAATGAAAATAAATAAATAAAATTTAAAAATAACCAGGCAGTCAGGCAGTATTGACACCTGGGGTTTAAAACTAGCCAACAAGGTTCTAAGAAACTTGCTTCTTTTGGCCCTCTACTTCTTATTCTGAAATTCTTCCTGGAGTGCCAATATGATAAACATGACAGTCTTTCCTGAGATATGTGCATAAAGTATACTCTTCTTCTTCATAGACTCTCCCCACTCTTCCCCTTCCTCCCGCCAAGTAGAGACACACAAGCAATCACATTTTAACAAGAAATATATCAATGTGAATTTTAAAAGTAGAGGATATGCAAAATTTTTACAGTTTTAGTTTCATGTAGTTTAAAATCCAAGGAAAGTCTATGCATTCAAAAAATATTTGCAAAGTAATATTTGAAAAAGGCAAGACAAGTCAGCACAGGGAATCTTTTAGATTTAGAGTTATATTTTACTTTGCAAATGGCAAAGACTCAACTAGTGGTAGTTGTGCTCCTAAAGAGTAATGTTGACTTTGACTAAGTCATTTACTTTCTTCCATAAACTTATCTGGCTTTGTTACCTCCTGTACACTCCACGGCATGTTCATATGTCCCATCACACCTTCATTATTACAGCATTGATAATGGAAATTAAGTATGCATCTTAGCACTTTAAACTCTTTGGACCAAAAAGCACTAAATCAAATTTGTCATTAAAAAAATCTTGCAAATACCCTGAAGGTCTCAAGAGTAGTAATGAAAATCAAAGATGAGGTTTGAATCTTTATAGTCAAATGCAATAAAATGCATCAAGAAATACTAAGTTGCATCCTTTGCAGTTCTCTCCATCTTCTGTTTTTAGATCTCAAGACAAAATCCTTTGTTTAGCTTGTGTGCATATTAGACAATTTTTCAGATATTGTTCACTTTTGGCACATACAACTAATTAAGAACTAACCCCGTTAACAGGCTAATATGAAGGTGATGTTTTTCTAATACATTGTTTTATTTCTGAACATGAATAGGGATATTTTTAGCGGTTTGATTATACACTAAATAAAATATTTTGCGCCTTTTAAAGGATCCCTGATAATGCATCTATATTCTTTCCCAGAAGCCCACAATATAATTCTGATTTTATTTTTCAAAATAATCTTGTTCTCCCTTTATTGGAAAATGTCACTTCATCAATCCTTTAGCAATAAACTCCTGCTGTGGCTTGACCTCCCTCTGTAACTTTTGTGACTTTACAATTCATCCTTTAAGTGGAGCTGTCATTTTGGTATGATCCTTGGTTTAATCCTGTTAAGCTCCTGCAAGCATCCCATTTTATATATGTTGAACACTTCGTTGAAATGTAAGACACTTTTACAATCCATTTTTCATTTCCAAAGCTGCTGCTGTAAAGTAAATTCACAATTCACTCTTTCTGAAACTGTGCACTTTCCAAGGAGATTGACATTCCTGAAATTGTATCATCATTTTCCTCATTTATTTTACCTGTCATTTCTTTATCTGTTCTCATTCTATATGGTCCTCAGTGTGTCCTGTAACTTACCTACATTTCTTAGAGACTAATAAAATTCACCCCAGCTTCTAATGGGTGCAAAAGAGATCCCCCTTTATGTTGAAGACAAATAGAACATCATATCTGTAATTCATAGGCCTGGTTTTCATTCTAGTCCTATCATTTAACAGCTATAGGACTTGAGCAAATCACTTCAATTCCCTTTATTAGTTATTAGTATCATCTACTTCAAATAATCATGAATGATTCAATGAACCTGATATGAAAAATACACAAAAGAATAGCCACCATTTTTTTTTACTACTAAGTTTATTTGATAAAGGATTAGAGAACTAAAATATATTGAGCACCTAACATGTACCAAGGACTGCACTTGGAATTTTACAATTATTCACAAATGTTGTCATTAAAGTTGCTTCAAAAAAGGAATGCGAATTTGTCTTTGTTCATGTGTTATGTAGATCCATGCTGTTATAACTATGACATAGTGCATTCAGTCTTTCAATCTCTATAAATTTTAGTCTCCCCATCTGAAAATGAAGATGATATTACTTAATTTTAGCATTACTTTGAAGAGCAATGAAATTATATAAAGACCTTAGTAAAATATCTTGCAGATGTATGCTTTAAAAAAAAGTTTGTTATCTGTATTTATTGTAGTCACAGTGGCCATAGTGGTAGAGGTAATAGGCAGAAATTTTTCAGCTTATGAACAATTCGTGTACTCCAGATGTTTCTAAGATTTTTAATATTGTATGCATATTGATGTGTATTTCATTTTAATATTTGTTGTAAGGTGGTGTAATTAGATGTTCAAGAAGACCCACAAAACCCCTTTAATCTGTGGTAGAGCTGGACTGTTTTATTAATAGGACTATATATTTCTCTCATTCTAATGTGTCATCCCTGTACATTCATGGACCCATTTAAGATTTCAAATATTTTCAGCTGGGCATGGTGGCTCACGCCTGTAATCCTAGCACTTTGGGAGGCTGAGGCAGGTAGATCATCTGATGTCAGGAGCTTGAGACCAGCCTGGCCAACATGGTGAAACCCTGTATCTACTAAAAATACAAAAATTAGCTGGGCATGGGGCGCCTGTAATCCCAGCTTCTTGGGAGGCTAAGGCAGGAGAATCGCTTGTACCTGAGAGGAGGAGGTTACAGTGAGCTGAGATCACGCCATTGCACTCCAGCCTGGGCAACAGGCCAACTCTATCTCAAAAAAAAAAAAAAAAAAAAAAGATTTCAAATATTTTCAAGGAAACCATATTGAACTGATTTTGACAGAGAGTCTTAAAGAATAAAAATATTCTGTAATGGTATACCCAAACTAATGATAACATAAAGCTATAACATTAAGCTATAGACCTTATAAATATTGAGTGTTTTTACTGTAATTTGTTGCCATGAGGAAGCAAATGTCCAATTCAACTCGAGATGGCACAGTCCTAGAAACAAGGACCCCACATCAATCCTTGAAATGGTCATCTCTGACTGAAATTGGAAATCAAAGGGAGATGTCTGTCTTGTTTACTTATTTTCAAATATCACTGAAAATATAGTTTTCTTACTTGTCAACTGCAATTACAGTGTCTGAGTATTTTAAGTATTTTATCTTCTGTTTGATTGTTTTTATGCTCTCATTACGGTCTTTATTTTAGGGTATTTATTTTTCAATTAAGGTTACCTTCAAGACATGATTGATTTGTTTTTATTGAACCTTCTTAAATATCTTAATTACTAATAACCTCTATAATTTTACATGAATTACCTAGGAGGAAGCTGACTTAAAATTTATATTTTTGTTTAACTGAGAATTCCAACTGTTGTTCTAGGATATCTTGGTATTTTGCATCTATAAATGTGGTCACAGAAAAGAGAGAGATTTTATTATTTAACTCACTGTTTCTCAAAGTGTTCTGCCCATACACTTATAAAATGTGAGATGATTTTAGGTAGTGCATGAACTTTCCTTAAAATATGTATTATCAACTCCAAATAGCACCTCAATCCCATTATGTCACAAATATTTTACTTAGATAATTGCAAAAAATTATTAAAGTGGATTTAGAGAAAATATTAACCATATATGTTTACATATATAAATATATACATAATTTTCCAATACAGTATGGGCTTTAGAAAATTTGCTAAAGAAATAAAATTCTGTAAACTATTGGAAAACTCAAAGATTGTCAGGGAAAGTTAGCTTCAAACTTCCAGTTGAGGATGTGCTGGGCACCTTTGTCATGCACCTCTCTGGGAAAATATGTGTGATTGAAAGTCCAGTTGTGCCTAAGGCTAGAAGTAAAAATACACAATCATTAGAATTTGTATTAGTAGATATCAACATGAGAGAAAAATAAAGAGTAATGTTATTAAGGAGATATTAATATGTAGCAAGCACACAAACAAACTATAACAACGATAAGTTTCATGGCTAATAAACTCAAGCAAGTTTCTTTGATACAGGTTTTCTTAGCACCATTATGCTAATCGCAGTGCAAATCACCAAGAAGCAGATCAAATATAAGCTATTTCCTAAGTATGTTTGATCATGAGGCCCTTCCCTTCAAAAATTCCTATTAATATTTCAGAGAAGCGAGAGTGTGAGGCAATACTTGGTGACTGTTATAGGAATAATGTTTGAGAAAAACACATGTAATTCAGTTTCTTGAACTTCTTAATGGCAGAAACTAATTTTTATAGGTCTCTACATTTTGTATGCATGAACATAGCAACTGTCAAAAAATATGGTATGAATGAACTAGTCCAATAATTCATCAGATTTAAGATATTAGAAAGGATAGGATAAGAAATCATTCTAATTGTGAATTAAATTGAGTTGCTCAAAAGAGAGACTTTTGATCTTATCTGTAATCTTCACTTTTATTAATTTTTTCTGTTTGCTCTGAATTCAGAAACAAGTGTCTCCATATAGATGACCCACGAGGTCCTGAAAGTCAAGTCGATTCTCACTTCTTGCACTCTCTTTTTCTACTCTTAGTACATTTAGGATACTATACTGTGTGTTTGCCAAAGTTCTCAATGTCTTATAGATGCAGGACAGGTGAGGCCCAAAATTGAAGCTCAGCCTGGGAGGGTTATTGGTTTAACCCAAAAAGGAATTAAAGGGTAAGCCAGTGGTATTGGACAGAAATCTTTTATTGAATGGTACTGCTCCTTGGGGAGCGGGGCTAACTCATAGGCAGTGTGCCCAGAGTAGGCAACGTTGGTGACTGTATTTATACATACTTATACCCACTTTCCATTTTATGCAAACTAATGGGAAGGTTAATGCAAATTGAGGGGTGGGTTTCTAGAACTTCTTTAAAAAGGGGTGGTAACCTCTGAGTCATTGCAATGGAAAGAGATGGTAATTTCCAGGTGGTTGCCATGGCATTTGTAAACTGTCATGGCACTGGTGGGAGTGTCTTATGCCTATGAGCAATGAGGGCAGCTGGGATCCCTTTTGTCACTATCTGCTGGTTTCAGCTGACTTCTTCACTTTATCCTGTCTGAACCAGATCCCGTTTTGGTCAGTAGGGTTGTGACCAGAAAATAGGCCCTGCCAGTCTCCTGTCTCCTTATTATATAATAGAATGAATGACTGAATAGCCAACTTTAAAGCACCCTGTATGGTTCAGCTTAGACTTTTCTTTGTTCTGAAAAATTATCCCCTGATATTGACTTAAGGGGTACCCTTTATACGTATGTAATTCCATAGCATTCTCCACTTATCCATTTATAAAAGTAATGAAAAATTATAGCTATTATCAATGTAATTGTCTCTTTCTATTGAAATTCTTTAAGCGTATACTTGTGCTGAATTTATCACAGGCACATTATCTGGCTCATAGGAGGTGTCCAGTAAATATCTGATGAATGAAGAATAATGAAAACTTTATTATTGAAAGAACACCTATTTGACGTAAAGGCCATTGCCTGTCAAACACAGTCGCCATTGTACTGGGTATGTAAACAAGACAAATAAAATGTAATAGTCTAGAAATGTGATTTGGACCACTTATGCAAACCATAGTATTATGGAAGTTACAAGCAGTATGAAGTAATTATTGGTGCCTATTAAAAACAGGAACTTAATGCCATTGAGGCAAACATTTGCTGTACACTAGCTGTTCACTAGCTGTGTATGACCTTTCTCTACACATTTCTTTTGTATCACATTTTTTGACTTCTCTTTACATGCATTATACAAGCACTACATTTATTTCTCATTAGAGCTGGAGATGGGTGGTAGGGGAAGGGTAGGGGCTCATAAAAAAAAAAATAGCCTGAGAGAGCACAGGTGACTTTAGAGAGTTCAACAATGTCAACAGAACAAGTGACACAGCAGCATCATAGTAAAGAGAACATCATGTACATGGGATGCCCACCAAGAGCATGAAGCAATCTTCTGGATGAAGCCATCTTCAGCATCTGAATGGATGCTGGAGGCAGCAATATGGAAGGATTTCACATGTGTCTGCAAGGGCCCATGTTTACAGGAGAAACAATGTCACGAAAGCATGAAATGGGGAAAACTGAGAGAAAATGAACCAGCCTGATACCCAAAGAAGACCAGGTTCTGGGTAGGAGCAATTGGTGAGGTACAGCATGTAGTACATTTTTTTTTCCAAATTCTTCAGCAATTTGATGTTATGCTAGATATTCTAGTTAGTGAGATGATCTTGCAGTGTTTTCTTCCTCTCCTAGTGACTTCTGATTTTAGTTGTCCAGTTACTTTTTGGTTATGACTCATTCATTTAAACCACCATGTATTCTGATTATACCTATATTATGAAGTGATCGGCCTTTATATCTTTTCAGTAAACACAATGTAAGAACATAAATTCAGGGTGAAAATGTCCACAAATATTAAGTAGCATTATCTATACTTGGCTAATCTAATTTCAAAGTATTTAATGCTTTCATGTACCCTGACATTTTACTGCATTCCTATCAGATATTTTCCTGTATAAGAAATGTGATATATGTTGTTGTATTTCTGTACACCTTCTTGGCAATCTGAAGGAAACGAGTTTTCATATAAGTCAACCAATTTGTGGGCCCATTAAGAAAATGAGCAAGGTATACTTGTGCTTGTAGTCTTATAATGTATATGAGAAAGAATATTCCAAGACATGTATATAGAAAAGGACTAGAAAAGGAAACTGGGGAGAAGAGAGGACAGGAGTTAACCTCTGGAGACAGGAGTTAACCTGTAAATGTATCACATAACCAGGAAGATAAAACAGAAAACAAACAAAGAAAAAACAAGGGAGACTCTTACCAGTCATATTATCCTCAATACAACTGAACACAGTTTACACTTCACTGAGAACCTCCAGGAAACTCATCTTCAATGGCTTAACACGTAAAAAACAAATAGTGATTTTTTAAGGCTTGAGGAATTTGACTAGTCTTTAGTTAGTTCTCTGGATTTCTCTAGTTAGTTAATATAATGATAGATTTATTCCTAAACTTGTTCACTCTGCCTTAACTTTATTTTCATAACAGCTTATGCTCCTGAAAATTGTTCTCAATGATGGAGAACTTGCAAATGTGAACTGAACTCTCAAGGTTGGGTGGAGAATTATGTTTTAATTCATCTGCCATTTTCCCTCCAATAGTATAGCATATGATCAAGTAAGATATAAGATTTACTTTAAGCTGAGAATGGCTCTTTTGTTTAGAATTAACTGATGGTAGATGTATGTCACTTCTGGTAAGACTGATGGTAGATGGTTTAGAATTAACTGATGGTAGATGTATGTCAACATGGTAAGATTTCTCTATTGATCAAGTAGCATTCCAGAGGGGAAAGCTGTTTCCAGAGGACAGACGCTATGCTACACAAACTGTCACTTTCTTGCTTTTCTGGAGCCAGGAGTAACTCAGCTGCTAATTAAACTGGGATGAATTAAGGTAAATTGAATCTTCCTGCACATCTGTTCCAGCTCTGCAAATAGGACCATGAGGCACAGCAAACTTAGCTCATTTGACAAGAGCCTTCTTCTACTTTCAAATCAGTCCCAAAAAATCTCAGCACCTCAGGTCATGGAATCCTGAGGTAAGAAAGAATGTGAATGAGAGAAAGCTAACAACTGTCTTGTGCATATCTTGACACTAAGAGTATGCAAAACATAATTACATATTCACAGAAAGCCTGGAAGGCTTTCAAAGTTGGGTCGTTTTAGAATATGGACTACATGGCCAGGTGCAGTGGCTCACGCCTATAATCCCAGCACTTTGTGAGGGTGAGGCAGGTGAATCTCGAGGTCAGGAGGTCAAGACCAGCCGGGCCAAGATGGCAAAAATACAAAAATACAAAATACAAAAATACTAGAATACTAAAAATACAAAACTAGCTGGGTGCAGTGGCAGGTGCCTGTAATCCCAGCTACTCGGGAGGCTGAAGCAGGAGAATCACTTGAACCCCAGGGCAGAGGGTGCAGTGAACTGAGATCGCGCCACTGCACTCCAGCCTGGGTGACAGAGTGAGACTCTGTCTCCAAAAAATAAAATAAAATAAAATAAAATGGACTACACACATTTATAAAACAAAATCATTAGATTAAGATTACATCGGTTATCCCCTGATGACTCCTTTAAACATAACTTGAAGGATAGTTTGATACTATTATTTCTGTGGCTACCTAAAATATTCATATAATTTAATCTCATTTCTTTAATTAATCCCCTATTGTTGGAAAATGCTGTGGTTTCCATTTTTGTTTCTTTTTACTGTTGTTACAGGTAAAGCTGTAATTATTTCTCATATAAACACACACACATATATATGTGTGTTTGTGTGTGTGTGTTACACATATATTCCACCTACACTTGTGGTTATTTACTTGAACTACACTTCTAGGACTAAAATTTTGGGGATCAAATTTTATTTCCAATTTTCCATTTGTGTATACATCACTAAATTACCAGGAGATATTTTACCTACTTCATCTATTTCCTGATATTTACAAGTTCCTTTCCTTTCCTCCCTCCCTCCCTTCCTTTCCTTCTCTATTTGTCTCTTTATTACATAGACTTTCTTTCAATGGGTTCACAGTAATGAAAATCAAAATATGAAAATGTAATACATTGACAATCTCTAATTACAAATTAATCAAATCTTGCAGAAAAGTTTACATTGTACATTTTCAGACAAAAGAGTGCTAATTCTTATATTCACATGAAAAATGATTCTGTATGTAGGTTTTTCATCAAAATGAAAGATCTGGATTATGATGTTAAGAAAATTAGATACCTACGTAATAAGCAAAAAGAAATATGAGAAATAAGAATAATCTCTAGGTTGACTATATCTGTAGCAGTATAAATTGGTTCAATTATTTATTGATTCTAGTGATCAAGTGCTAATGGGTTTGCTAGGCTCTCGGATTAATACAAGAAGACATAAAGATAATCTTTGCATTAAAAAGGTTTGTTTACTTGTTAGTGTCTTCTCTGCACTGGAGGCATGGAGCATTAAAAAGCACCTTGTATTCAAGAAACGGGGTTAGTTCTGTGTGGTGGAAGCATGAAAAGCGCTAGGAGGAGTGAGAAAAAGTATGGAATAATAAATTGTACTAAATAGTGAAAAATCTTGAAATCCAACCTAGAAATCCCCAAAGTAAGTTTCCCACGACACTAGCAGCTATATTTGTCCCTCGAAAATGAGACCCATGGATATACACGATTAGAAGATTCTGACTTGATATCTTCCCCTTGAGAAGTTAAAATGTACATTAGCATCTAAGCAGATCTGAGAAGTCTTTCACTAAGAAATCAAATTACCTTGGTTTAATCCAGCATTTCCTATACCTATTTAATCAATGGAACTGTTCAGATGGAAAACCCGATGCTACGTCACACAAAGAGAAAAAACTCTTGTAGACAGTACAGAGCCCCAAAAAGTTTTTGACAAAAATATGATTTTATTCCAATCTCAACCATACAGGTATTTGAATAGAGAAGAAAGAGACATATCTAAATTTAAAGAAGAGTATACAGGAAAACGCATCAGAAGTAAAATAAGCTCCTGGAAATATGGGAATTCCCAAAATATTTCAAGAGGCTGATGTAGTTAGTAAGAATCTCTGCCTGCAGAGCTGGCAGTAGAGCTGGTGTTGGTATACTTGACTCTCGCCAGGTACTTGGGCACCTATGTCCATTACCTCAATTTGGGGTAATATTTGGGTCAGACACCTCCTTTCTCCTTTTCAAGTCCATCCCACTCATCACCACCCACGCATGGAATGCAGGCCAGAAAGATATGACTAGGAGCTTCCAGTGCAAAGAGGGAAACAAAAAACTCAAGGTTAAGGTTGATGCTTATCCCTAAAAATTATGAAAATTTCCAAATGTCAAATAAGTTTCAAGAGTAATACTACTTTGAATAGAAATAAACTTCAAAGATTTGGACTTCAACTTGAGTTCAAAAGTTGGAAAAATGATATATAATGCAAAATGAGTTAAATGATCGCTTCTTTTAAATATCCAAGATAAATATTTGCTGATCCTCAAGCTCTAACAAAGCACTAAACAGAATTGATAGGGATGAGAATGATTTTATTTATTGCAGGAGGTCATACTTTCTGTCTGGCACATTGAATCATGAAGAGGCCTTGGGCATGCATGATGATGAGGATTGCTCTAGGTAGGAAATGAAGGTAAAGTGCATTTCTGTTAATTCTTGCCATTCATCATCACCTTTCTTGATCAGTTCATGTGACATCACACAGAAGCATATGAGGAGCCTTTTAAAATTGTTTTATTATTTTCTAGTTTAAAAATTGAGGATACTACCTTTACCACCTCATTCCCCAAATTAGTACATTTAAGGTTCTCATTACATATTTTCTTCTAAAATAATAGTAATACTGTTAGCTTGGGGTTCTTCTGTTTTTCAGTCACTCTACTAAGCACTTGTTTTAAGGGTCACTTTATATTATTTGACTTGACCCCCACAGGAAACTTACAAGCGAAATCCAATTTTACCTCTAAGAGAAAACTAAGGCTCAGATGTTGAGTAATTTGTTAAAATCATGGAGCTAGGCAGTGGCAGAGACAGGACCCAAATCATAGTGCAAGCTACTTTTATTTTCACTTGGAGCTACTTTGTCTTAGAAGACCATTTATGATCTGACAGCCTCTCACTGCCCATTCTTTCTCTAATTTAATCTCCTTCATTTCATTGCTAGATCACTCCTCTCCTGCCACCCAGGCCTCTTTACTCTTCCCCAAATATGTCAAGTATGCTCATTTGTGCCTTAGGGACTCTACATTTGTTGTTCTTCCTGAAATGTCTTCTCCCAAAAAGTCTGTGTGATGTGCTCTTTCTAACCACCTTCTGCTTATTTGAGTATCAGATCAAATGTCACATTGTTCCCACCTTCCACGTGTCTGCCTCCAAAAGTCTTTCTCCTCTTTCATCTGCTTACTGTTTGCCAATGTACATGTAACCATCTAACACACTTGAGTTCTATGTACTTATTTTCTCAGTAAACCTTCCCACCGTGAGTCTGTAAATTTTCTGAAGGTAGGTACTTTGTCTGTTTTATTGACTACTGTACTCTGAGAACTTACAGTAGTATTTGGCAAATAGTATTAAATTACTATTTGTTGAGTTAATTAAGAATTATTTTCTCTTGTCTTTATTCTTACGTATATTTCATTTTCCTATTTTTATATTTTTAAAATTTATCCTTCATCTCTAAAGCCTTATTACTGCAAGCAAATCAATCTCTAAGGATTTTAGTAATCAATAAGCAGATGCAACAAACTGTATGAGGTCTAAAAGAAAACACCCAAGGATGATAGAATATGGCCAATGCATTTCAATGGTTAGGAAATCACATGTGGTCTCTACAAAACAAGGCAAGAAGAGATTGCTTTAGTTTTTAGGGTTTTTTTTCCCTCTTTCCGGCTTATAATTTCAAATATATTGGAATTAAGATACGAAAATGCAAAATAATATTAACCAAGTCATTTGAAGACAATGATTTTAAGTATTAATATAACTGAATTGTATTGAAAGAATGTGAGTAGATGAGAAATAAAAATAATTTCCATGAGTTATGTCTAGAAACAAATACAAAGGGACATAAAAGCCCAGTGAACATGCACCCTATTGACTCAAGACAAGTCAAATAAAAGTAATCTCTAACGTACTTTTTGCCTCATATCAGCAGTGACTGGATTTCTCTACACGTATAAAAATAGAAAAACATGCTTCTTTGGTATCAAAATGTACTGAATATCTAAAAATATTATTTCTTATTACCATGCATTTCCTCTACTATGACTTGTCAGGTGCTTCATGCTGTTCTTTTTATCTTTGGTTGAGTCACTTCTATTTGCCCCAAAAAAGCACATTGTACATTTCCGTTTCTTCTACTCCTGTAATTACTGACTTTATTTGGGTGTTTGTCATCCATAATCTGGAATACTGAAAGAAGCTGTTCATTATTTTTTCTACCATCTTTTCTTGACTTCCAGTCTAGCCTGTGGATATTATGAGAAAATACGCTTGTAAAGCTCACTATCTTCAAGAGTCCCCCATTACGTATGGAATAAACCCAAAATTTCCAAGCAGAAATTCCCAATGGCCTGGCCTTGACTTCTCACTGTGTTCTACAGATTAAATTTTCTGATTATTCTGTTCCAAGTGTCATTTCCAAAAGAAGCTATGTAGCTTCTTCATATGATTTCCTTTCTTGGAATATTATTGTCTACTCTGGATTCTCTATAAATATTACTTATTTATTTTTTTATTTTTAGACCTAACTTGAAAGAGACTTTCTTCTTTTTTTTGATTTCTTTCAGAATCAGAAACAACAGCATATATGCCTTTTTTTCTTTGTAGATCTATATTCAGGGAGCACACGTATTTCAGCTTTGTTTTCTTCAGAATATTTAGAATTGTGCTTTGCATTCTGTTGGATCTCAATTTGTTTATTTGTCTCCATTATTTTTGCTGTACAACAAATACACCAAGATTCAGTAGCTTAAACCAACTCATTTGTTATGCTCACAGAATCTGAGGTCAGGAATCCAGGCAGAGCATAGGGTGAGCCCATCTGTGTTTCACAATGTTCGGGTCTTCATCTGGGAAGGCTAAAGGGCTGTGGGTTTCATTCAATCATATGTGGATTCTGGCTGGTGTGACTCAAAGACAAAGACTGCCAGCCAAAGCATCTCCATGTGACTTGACTTTTTCACAGCATGGTGGCTTCAGGGAAGTCAGACTTCTTATTGTAGTTCTGGTCTCTAAGGGGAAGTGTTCAGCAAACATAGAGAAAGTCCCAGTGTCCTTTATGGCCCTTCTCAGAAACCACTGAGCATCACTTCTGCTTCACTCCATGAGTAGAAGCAGTGACAACTCTCCCAGATCCTAGGCCAGGGCACATAGACCCTGCCTTTTGTGGAAAATGGAGGAATTTTGGAGCAATGTTTTGAAATTCTACACTTGCATTCTACATATGGCTACTTTTAAGGTACAAAAAAACTTTGTGAAATGATCATGGACAAGCTCTTATATTTCTGAGAACAGAAATCAGATTTGTTTTTCTTCTATCGATGGCTGCTATTTCTGCAGTGCAGCAGAAATAGAACAGCTTGGACTTGGGAGTAAGATAAGCCTGGGCTCAAATCCTGGCTGTGTAGTTCATCAGTATGCATCATTGTACAAATTATTCAACACATCTAAGCCTCTGATCATTCAATTATACCCCAGAGATAACGATATCTCAAATAATTGAGATGAGGATGAAATACAATAATACACATAAAATAAAATGTGTGAAACATAGTTGTCCCTAAATAAATATTAATTTCCTTTAGCCTTTCTCCATCCAAATCAAGCCTGCAGTTATCTTTACATAAACACATCTAGAATAAAAATTTCCAATAAGAAGATAGTATTTGAATTCCTTGTGTAGAATAGATAAGGAATTTATAGGAATGCTAGGCAAAGGTAAGAAAGATGTGACAAAACCTGGTTAGGTGACCTTAGTTTTATGGTCTGGAGTTTAGTGGCTAGAGGAAGGGAGAAGAGATAAGCCCAGGGAAGTAGCCATGGGGACAATTTAAATTAAGATTTCTATTTTTCTATCACGTTTTTCTTTTCCTTTCTTTATCCCAATACATAATAATTTCAATTCTGTACAATGATAATTCTCTAGTCCTTTCTGTAAGTAACATGGCAGGGAGTCCCCTCAGTGACCATAATGCTGAACAGTTGAGTTTTCTCATTGTCCCCTATTAGATCCTTCACCTCACAACTCTGTGGGAAGAGCAGCTGCAGGGTGCACTGAATATTAATCTCAAAGCAGCAGGCTGATCAGGGAAAGAATATACCATCTAGAGACACCCAGGAGGAAAATGACTCCAATTAATGTGACAGCTTATGATTATTTATGTTATTATTTTTGTTATTTATTTCTTTTAAAGGGGATTGATTGCTTCATTTGAAACTGGAAGCAAATAAATTTAACCAGTAAGGGGAGAATTGAATAATCGTTCTGGAAGATGTATTTCAAGTGGTGCTACGAAGGTTTTTAATTATTCAGGGTTGGATCTATCATGCAGTACCCAGAGAGACCCTGTTTAACTCCCCACAGGAGGGAGACCGCCTTTTAACAGGATTAGTCAGCATCATCACCAAAGTCACATTGTGTACTCATTATGCTATGTGCATATGATAATTATGCTGCACCTGTATAGGATTCAGAAATATGTATGGACAAGTTCTATCTATATTGGTGATATATATAATATATTATACATAATATATATATGGGTTGATAGAATATATGCTAAGATAATATAAATGTTAATAGTGCTTAATCTGTGCCAGAGTGTATTTGTTCATTTTCACACTGCTATAAATAACTTCCCTGATACTGGGTAATTTATAAAGGAAAGAGGCTTAATTAACCCACAGTTCTGTATGGCTGGGGAGGCCTCACGAAACTTACAATCATGGTGGAAGGCAAAGGGAAAGCAGACACCTTCCTCACAAGGTGGCAGAAGAGAGAAGCATGTGAAGGAGAAACTGTCAAACACTTATAAAACCATCAGATCTCAGGAGAACTCACTCACTATCATGAGAACAGCATGGGGGAAACTGCCCCCATGATCCAGTCACCTCCCTCCCTCTACATGTGGGGATTACAATTCAAGATGAGATTTGGGTGGGGACACAGGGCCAAACCATATCACAGACTTTATATTAACACGTTTAATTCTCACAATAACGCTAAGAGGTATATTCTATTGTCATCCCTATTTTACAGAAGGGAAACTGACACACAGAGATATTAAGTAACTTGCTCATGGTCACACAGATCACAAGTGGCAGAACTGGGATTCAAACACAAGCAGTTTGGTTTTAACAAAAATGTGTGCATCTCTGCATATTTTAAATATGCACACACACTTACATACATGTATGTGTAGTTGGGTTATTTTATGAATAAATGTACAACAATGTAGATAAAAGACACAGATAAAGTTAGACCTAACAATATAGATGTGTATAGATGTGGCTACTAGGATACATCCCTTCTGCTTCTGTGACCTTAGTGTTCTATAGTAACTTAAAATAGACATTTGAAATAGATCACTAGACCAGAAGATTTTTAATAATATTTTATTGGTCATAAGACATTTAACATGTCCCATCAGTCAGGAAATGCACTAGTTCAAGCTTGAAGCAAAGACAAAATAAACAAAACACAGATTTTATAGTCTCTGAAACTGAAATAAATTTCCATCTTTTTACTCTAGTTTCTTCTCCTTTCAGCCTATCAACCATTTAAAAAATATAGAAGACCGGCCGGGTGCGGTGGCTCACGCCTGTAATCCCAGCACTTTGGGAGGCCGAGGCGGGCGGATCACAAGGTCAGGAGATTGAGACTATCCTGGCTAACACGGTGAAACCCCGTCTCTACTAAAAATACAAAAAATTAGCCGGGCGAGGTGGCGGGCGCCTGTAGTCCCAGCTACTCGAGAGGCTGAGGCAGGAGAATGGCGTGAACCCCGGGGGGCGGATCCTGCAGTGAGCCGAGATCACGCCACCGCACTCCAGCCTGGGCAACAGCAAGACTCCGTCTCAAAAAAAAAAAAAAAAAAAAAAAAAAAAATATATATATATATATAAAAGACCTTCAGGCAATTCTCTTTAATTTTTCAAGATTTATACCTCCACCAATAAGTTTAGCATAATAACTTATAGAAAAAATTTTCTAATATGCATATATCCTTGGCACTAAGTCTTCTCATAGGGTTATAAAATGCCATGGTTAGTTATCCAGCATGTCTACATAGTCTGCATGAAGGCAACAATGCTAGACAGTCATTAGATCTTAAAATACAAGTGTGGCTACTAGGATACATTCCCTCTGTTTCTATGACCTTAGGGACATAGAAAGCTTGAGAAGAGAGAGTAAGCATGAAAATATCCCATTTGATTTATTCAGCTGCTTTGGAGCTTATTTCTTTAAGATTATTAACATTGTAGTACAACAAGCACTGTAATTTAAAAAGGATTCCTTAGAACTGTTCCACCTGAAGTGAGAAGAAGCTGGGTATTGGTCCTTCAACTCTTACCTGTCATTGACAGAGAGCTATTTCTTGGGAATATCAAACCCTGCAATCCTTGTGTGTCTATCACCAGCCCAGAATGCCAGAGAAAGCCCTCAAGTGCTTGTTTTTGGAAGCCACAGCTAGTATGGGATTGGTGGGACCTGAGGAGACATGGGTGAGGTGTTAACAGCATCTGCTACAGATATTCTGCAGCAGACACTTTCCATTCCTGCACAATGCTCAATCATCACAACGAGTATTAGAAGTACATATTGGCCCTCCCTTTGGAGAAATGTCATCTTATTAACATTAACATCTTACATGTGTTTTCCCATGAATTAGCTCAGTTAGTTCTTAAGAGAATAGAGTTAATGACATGAAGTCTAAATACTTTAAGTGTGTTGCTCAAAAACAAATAAGAAATGAAATATTAGAAGTCAGATTACCTAAGCCGAGGGTGCCCACACTACACTTCTCAAGAGACTGAGGAATTTTCTTCAGTTAAGACTGTACCAGGGGCCCCATCTTCTTAACCAGCAAGGTAGGGTGGCCTCAATTCAACATCAGTTGAATTCAAGGCTGTTTTCAGAAACTATAGTGTTACTTGGGGCAGAACATTCTTAAAAGCAACAAGAAAAACTTTTCAGGGAAGTTTCATGGAAAGAAGAATGTAATTAACATCTGGTGGAAGTTAATTAAGGATCTCTGGTGTAAAGGCAATGAGGTGATATGGAAATTACATTGGGTCGAGGAGGCAGAGACCTGGTCCTAATGTAGTGTTTGCCATCAACCAGCTGTGTGACATGGATTAAATCACTTGTCCTCAGGAAACCTCAGGTCCTAATTTATAAATAAAGCTCTTCGTGCTTAAAGTGTATTTTGAGACTCTGAAGAGGGAAGTAAGATTACATTTAAATAGTACATTGCTTTACAAATGTGGATGGTTATACGTATTTTGAACCAGGCACTTTGGAGTATTAGTATAGAATACTTCGGGTAGTTAAGACTTTTGTATGCTGATTGAACCTCATAAAATGCCACATGCCTCATCTCTCTCCTTCTCTGTCTCCCCTCTTTATTTTTCCTCATCCTGCTCTCTCCTTGGCTTAACATTCTTGTCTCTTGGTTCTATACCAGTGAAAGAGAACCACAATATTGCCTTCTCACCCACCTTTGGCCATCATAATGGCTTTTTTTTCATGTAAAATGATTACATATCCAATTAAAGTGAACACCTGGAGGAAATAATAGCTGGACTACTCAATAATTTTAGGTTATGCTGAAAAAATAATTATTTGAGTCTTTTCTTCGGGTCAGTTTACTTGAAAAGAAAGAATGCGTAATGGGTTCAGTCAAAGTCAGCCTGGCAATTTGCCTACAAACTATTGTCAGGCAGTAAATTACAGAAGTAGTTGATCATCACACATGCTCATCAGCTCACTAATAGAGAGAAGCCAATGACAATTTAGGGAGAAAATAACCAAAATATATATCACATTTATTCTATTCAGAACAAATCATTTTTTAACACTTATTTTTTTCCCTAGTTAAGTTTCAATTTATCTGGGGCTCTGTCAGGATGACAGAAACTCATTTAGAACCCATGAAGACAGCTGACAGAAAGTGCATTAAAAATTAGATTTTGAATTCAAAGAATGAAAGCTTTAAATCACTACAGTCAAGTCAGTGGGACAAGATTGATACCAGATGCTATTTTGTTCATATTATTAAGGAAGTATTCCAGCCTTGAAGAGACCTTGTCACTACACAGCTTCTGTCTATGTAAATAAGAATGAAGTGAGTATATCTGTTGTCAATGATAGAAACAGCCATCCAGTGCCTCAAAGCAACAGGCTGGTTCATTAGAGGAGAATGCTAAAAGTTAGAAGAACCATATATGCCCAATTCCCTCATTATGTGTACGGGAGGACTGAAATCCCATAGGAGAAGGTCAGCAGGTGTATTAGACACACATGAACTCTTCAATTTAAATCGAGTGGTCTGAGTAAGGGCTAAGCCACTCTCTTGAGAGGGGTTTTGGGCAAGTCACTGGACAACCCTGGCCATCATTGTAGAGAATATTCATTTACCTATGTGTGTTTTTAGTCTGTTCAGCAGCCATTCCACCTTCCTTCAGCACCTCACTTTATTCTTTAGGAATTACAGAAATCTTGAATTGCCTGTGCTTTTTTTTTTTTTTTAATTTGGGTTTTAATTATGTAAATAAATAGCAACATGAAAACGAGGAGTTCTAAGGTTTGTACATTATCTCTAGGTGAAAGGATTTCAGATTAGTTTGCTTGTAGGATGGTACCACCCAAGATAACAGAGGTCTGGTCTAGTATTTCCTGAAGAAGAAAGCCAATTTAATACACTCAATACTGACTTCTCTCACATTTTTCTGTAGAAACACTGATTTACTCTATGGAGTTTCCAATGTTTACCCATAACTGATTAAGTTATAGGTAACTTAATATAGGTAACTTAAATAAGTTAAGATGGGCAGAGCATGGAGTTTTCTACTTAGTTCCAGGTGAATTCTTCACGTTTCCTGGCTTTTGAAAGTTCTCCTTCCACAAATCTTAAACCCCAGTCATATAATCTCTCCCCACTGGCCTGGGCAAACACGATGGTTTGTTGTGGATAATAGAGGGAGGCAGCTAATCCCATGACACCAGGCAGATACACTAGCTTCTTTATTTTTGAACCTCTAGTCAAAAGGAGTCCAATAAAGCCAGCAAAACCAATAACACCAAGTCTGGGAAAAAATCCAGGAGGTGCATTTTGGAGATAGTCATAGTTGTGTAACCCCCACTGAACCAAACTTTGCATCTTGGGCTTACTTTGGGAGTACGTGTCCTGACACCAGCTTGTTTATGGCTCGCAATAAGTGTCGGAGCTGTGAGAAGCTTTCTTCAAGCTGGTTCCTTGACTCCTCCACACACTGCGATTCGCCCTCGCGAAAGCTCGTCAACCTTCACGGAAGTTTTGGGAGGTGAGTCCTTTTTCGGTGCTGCACAGACTTTGAAGGTGAACAAGCTCAGGCTGGTGGCCCCACGGACCCCTCGGAATTACCTTGAATGTGTCGCTGGCAACGGTGGCTCTGGCAGGGTCACCCCAGCCTCGGCCACGCCCACAACAGACAGGTGGCTACGGAGGCCCGGTAGGGCCTTGATTTCCTCCAACCGCAAGCGAGCCGCGGTGTGGGTGACGGCAGTAGAGCAAACTCCGTGCGGCGAAGGCTTGCTTCAATCACCCCCTGCCTGTGCTCTTGATGGAACTTTCAATTCAGGTGTCCTGCCCTCCTCTGGCACACAGTGTTAATTGTTGCCACAAGCTAAGTCCACCAGTCTCTCCCTACAGGGAAATGAAGTCCTGAGCGAAGCGACACAAATATGGTAAAGGTTTAGAACTGATTTATTCTGGTAGTCATCCCCAAAGCACTATCCATTTGTCCTGGTTACTACACCTCCAAAATTCCAGTGTCCGAATTTTGCAATGTTTGTATTCTCTTTCCAATATCTGATTGTTTACGTTCTCCTTCAGTTCTATGGAGCTGCCTAAGAACCTTCCACTAACACCCATTTTTAAGTTAATTGCAGTGGTCTCTGTTGCTTGCAACCAAAAACAAACCTAACTGATATATCGTACATGTGAAACTGTAGCTCATATATTGTACATGTAAAATGGGAATAATTATACTTCACTCACAAAGGTGGTGTCAGTTTTTTTGTTTTGTTTTTTTTTTTTTTTTGAGATGGAGTGTTGCTCTTTTTGCCCAGGCTGGAGTGCAATGGCACCATCTTGGCTCACAGCAACCTCCGCTTCCTGGGTTCAAGTGATTCTCCTGCCTCAGCCTCCTGAGTAGCGGGGATTACAGGTAAGCGCCACCACGCCCGGCTAATTTTGTATTTTTAGTATAGATGGGGTTTCTCCATGTTGGTCAGGCTGGTCTCGAACTCCTGACCTTAGGTGATCCGCCCGCCTCGGCCTCCCAAAGTGCTGGGATTACAGGCATGAGCCACCGCGCCCGGCCCAGTTTTTTTAATATATAAAAATAGTGTTTATTAAAACTCCTGGCTTGGAGAATAAAACTTAAGAGGAACCCAGTAAGTATTGTTTGCTTGGTTTTTAAGATCCTTCCTATGTATTCTCATCTTTATTCCTGGATTCTGCTGAGATGCTCAATGGATCCATGAGTCACATGCTTAATCTCCTCAAAGAACTCTCTGGGTGAGAACATACGCACACCTTTTGGTCTTTTTGAGACACTGGGTGATAGTTGTTGAACCACACCCTTGACTTTCTCTTCAGAACACACTTTCCTAAGAATGAATCTTCTAGTTTTAGCTTCTTTTGCAAAATGAATAGGCAGAGAATTTCCCAAATCATGAAATCCTGGTTTTTGTTTAATAGTCTTCCTCAATTTATCTCCCTCCTCTTGCATTTTATTATAAGCAGCAAAAAGAAATCTGACCGTACTTTCAACATGTTGCCTAAAATGTTCAGAAAAACAACCAAGTTATTTGCTTACAAGTTGTGCTTCCACATAATTGTAGGACACAATTCAGCTAGGCTTTCTGTCACTATATTACAAGGGTCCCTCTCCTTCAGCTCCCCAAATCAAGTTCCTAATTTTTTTCTGAGCCCTCGGCAGCAAAGCCTTTATTGTGCATATTTCTACCAACATTCTGTTGATGATAACATACATATACTCTAAGATGATAGAGACTTTGTCTCTTGTTCTCTTAACTTACTCCTGGGCCCTCATCAACAGAGCCTATAATACCCATTTTTCTACCAATAGTCTGTTTAAAGCAGTATAGGCTTTTCCTATCTAGCACCTCAAAATTATTTAAGTCTCTACCTATTACCCAATTCCATGGCCATGTTCACATTTGTTACAAGATTTTTAAAGACATTTGTTACAGTTTTTAGGTATTTAGTTAAATATAGCATTTTAGATTCTTGTTACAGGTTTAGATATGTAGTTTTTAGGTGCCAAAATCTGTATGTTTCCCATGACTCCTGTAACAAATTATCACAAATGTGGTGGCTTAAAACAATTATTCTCTCAAAGTTTTAGAGACCTAATATCTGAAATCGGTATCACTAAACTGAAATCAGGGTGTCAGCAGGGTTACACTCCCTCTGGAAGCTCTAAGTGATAATCTGTTTCTTGCCTCTACCAGCTTCTGGTGGCTGCCACCCTTTCTTGACTTGTGGTCACATACGTCTAATCTCTGCCTCTGCAGCTACATTTCCTTCTCCTTCTGTGTCAAATCTCCTTCTCATAAAGACACATGTGGATTACACCGAAGGCCCACTTGGATTATCCAAGATAATCCCCCTATTCTAAGATCCTTAATGTAATCAAATCCACAACATCCTTTTCTGCCACATAGGGTGGCATTCACAGGTTCCAGACAGTAGGAGGTGGATACATTTTGGGGGTCATTATTTAACTTACCACATGCTTCCTCTCTTTTTCTGGTTTTGCCTTTTCCAACTCTGCACAAAGTTATCTCTGTAACCGGCCTCAGTGTGACATTCTGGAAACTTTAGAATTTAGCTGACTAAAATAATTTCATTTAGGAGAATATATGACGTTGAAATTTAAATTTTGGTCAAGGGGCTTTATTTACTCTTGTTAATGGTAACTTTTAAAATATAGAACCAGATGGTGATTCAACACACACACACATACAAATACACATACATCTGCCTGTTAGCATAATGTAAATATTCCACTTATAATTTTACAAAAATCAGTTGAGGACATGCATTAATCTATAGTAAATCTGGCAGGAGTTCTTCAATACAAGATTTTATATGAAGATGGAAATGTTTATTTAGTTTGAAATGAACCAAACCAATCTGTACAGAAGAAACAACATAGAATTTTACTATTCTATACAATTGAACATTATTATGTTCAAATACTATAGAGGATAAAGAAGTGAATTCCAGTATTTTTCCAATTCTTTTCCTTCTAAATAGTTGATGTACATTCTTAACCTATTTTAGCTATTAAATTGTTTTTCTCTATTATTCCAGGTTTCTCTTCATCTCTTTTGATCCACAGTCTGTACATCCGAGTCTTTTGTCCCATAATTTTTAACATGAAGTGTATACATTATTTTATATTGTGCTGTAAAAATCATCACAAATGTAGTGGCTTTAAACAACCCAAATTTACACTCTTGCAACTCTAGAGGTCAGAAATGTAAAATGGGCTGTGCTATTTCTGTGGTCTCAAGAGAGAATTCATTCCCTTGCCTTCTCTACCTTCCAAAAGCTTCCCGCATTTGTTGATTTATGGCCCCAACTTTCTTCCAGCAGCATAGCATCTTCCAATCTTTGTCTTTCTTTGCCCAACACATCACTTTTTTCTGACTCTAATCCTCCCCTCTCTCTCTCTGTGATTACAATGGGCCCATGAGCATAATCCAGGTTAATCTCTCCATCCCAAGATCCTTGAATCAATCACATATGCAAAGTACCTTTTATCATGTGTGGTAACATATTCATTGGTTCTGAGACTAGGATTAAAACATCTTTGGGGGTGGGGCACTATTCAGGCTATCATATGGAGTTTGCCAAAATTCAAATCCATGTCTTTATTACTATTTGCAAAAAATCTTCAATGTTTGTTATCACTAATGGTCAAAACTACATTGTTTTGTTTGTGTAATGAATAACTTTGAAGTGGAATCTGAGACAAAAATTGGACCTTTCATTTGATAGAAGCATAGGCTCCATGACTCTCCTAGGGTAAGATAATTAAACGTTCATCTTAATTGCAATACATTTCTGACTTCTGTTTTAGTACTGCGTGGCCCAGAATGTGTGGGCTATTTATACCCTTTTTGTGGGCCATTTATACCCTTTTTGTGAGAGGCAGAGCAAAGAAAAGGAGGGCAATATTTGGAGCAGAGGGGCCCCTCTTGCCCTGGTTAAGTTAAGAAGAAATGAACAAGGAACTCAGGGCAAGATCAAGAGAGGTGATTCATCAACTGGCCTTCAACTAGAAAGCAGAAGATAGTCCTTTCTAGTGGTGTAGTGGAATGAACATGACAGAGCTCCCAGGTATGCAATTCTTTTAGCAAGCTGGTAGTATTGGTCAACTCACTTCACCTGTCTGGGTGAAGAGGTGAGCTCAGCTCATCAACCTCTAAAATCTTAACCAGTAGTGACTCTGAAGGAGTAGCCTTGACATTTACTGATGTTGCCTCTCTTGCTTAGTATTTTATACTAATGAAAATATTAGTTTGTAAGTACTGGGGAGAAATGTATTTTAACACCTAACAGAATTGCTACTTCTGAGAAAGTGGTAGAGAGGGATTTATCAAAGTCATCTTGCTTGTAACAATAAGAAATGTCAGCAGAGGAAAAAAGTGAATAAAACAGTTAAGTATTTTGTAATCTGAGGCTGAAAGATGTTGCCTGAGTAGTGACGATTCATATTAAGGAAAAATTCTTCTCTTCCAAATCCCATCAGACAACATTACATGTTCTGCACAGATTTTTACTGCTTACATGACTATATTTAATGGAAAATACGCAATTACTGGAAAACGCTGAGTGACTTGGGGCTTGTGGAAGTGTGTTCTTTGGTGGCAATGAGAAATAAAAAGCAGTGCTTTCAACTGTGAGGGGAAATCGCTTTAATATTGCCCAAGGTTCTAGAGTGTCGTTGCACAGCATTTTGAATAAACATTTATTTGTTTCATTTTATTTATTCCTTCATTTAATCAATCAGCAAATATTTATTAAGTGGATAGGCCACACACTACACTGAATGTTAAACAAGTTGTAATGAATTAGATATAAACCCTATCTTTTAGGAACTTACTGTCTGTCTGGAATAAATAGGTATAGCCACAACTAATGAGGAAACGAGGTATAAGGTATAGTTTGCCACATGGACCATACAGAAGTATAGATTAAGTGAGTGTCCTCTGTAGTAAACAGCTAGAGTTTGAATCCCAGCTCTACGATTCATCAGCTGTGTTACCTGGGTGAATTATTTAGATTATCTCTGTGTATAGGGCTCAATAGTGTTGAATAAGTTACATGTAAAGTACTTAAAATAATATCTGCCCCAAACTAGTCTATGTTCTTGGAAATCAGAATAATAGTTACCTTTGGGGATAGAAGAAGGAATACGATTTTTTTAAAAAGGAGCAACAAGAGATTTCTGAGATTTAGGTAACGTTCTGTTTCTTGTTCTGGATGCTAGTTACAGTGGTATGTTTTCTTTGTGAAAATTCAACAAGCTGTATACTTATATTATGTTTACTTATATATTGCTTTTTAAATTAAAGAAGTTTTGAAAAGCAGTGCCTCCTTTGTACTTCATGGTATGTTCAAAACAAATATTTGCAATGCTCAAATCACAACTCTTAGAAACTCAAAGTGAAGCAGAAAAGGTTCTTGGCTTCACTCAGGAAGAAATTCAAGAGCAAGCTGGTGTAGAAAAAAACAGCTTTATTGAGGTGGGCAGTAGTGCTACAGCTCTGTGAGCTCCTGCAGAGCAAGGCTACTCCATAAGCAGTCATACTTATACCCCCTTTTATGGACATGTTAATTAAGGGGCTGGTTATTCAGAAAAAGCTAGAAAGTAGGCAGTAACTTTCAGGTGTTGCCATGGCAATGGCAAACTCATGGTGCTGGTGGACATGCCTTATGAAAACATGCTTTCAGTTCCTCTTTACAGTTTCTGCCAGTCTCCAGTCTAGTCCCTAATTAAGTCTCACCTACCTCCTGCCTCAAAATGAGGGGAACAACCACTTCTGACTGAGGCAATGGGCAGTGATTTCAGGGAATAGGCCACTTCAACCAAATTCTCAAGATTAGTTGGATTATGTGTATACAAAAATAGGTGTAGAATTTCTATTTTTAAAAAGTATGCCATGTATTCGGGAAAGCATAATGATTCAGGGTGTTGACTGTGAAGTCAGTTATCAGTCTGAATAGCAGAACTATTGTTACTGGAAAAGGGTCCTGCTCCAGACCTCAGGAGAGGGTTCTTGAATTTCATGGAAGAAAGAATTTTGGGGTGAGTCCATAGAGTAAAGTGAAAGCAAGTTTCTAAAAGAGAAGAATTTTCAACCCAGAATTTCATATCCAGCCAAACTAAGCTTCATAAGTGAAGGAGAAATAAAATCCTTTACCGACAAGCAAATGCTGAGAGATTTTGTCACCACCAGGCCTGCCTTACAAGAACTCCTGAAGGAAGCACTAAATATGGAAAGGAACAACTGGTACCAGCCACTGCAAAATTGTAAAGACCATCAATACTATGAAGAAACTGCATCAATTAATGGGTGAAATAACCAGCTAGCATCACAATGACAGGATCAAATTCACACGTAACAATATTAACCTTAAATGTAAATGGGTTAAATGCCCCAACTGAAAGACACAGACTAGCAAATTGGATAGAGTAAAGACCATCAGTGTGCTGTATTCAGGAGACCCATCTCACGTGCAAAGACACACATAGGCTCAAAATAAAGAGATGGAGGAAGATCTACCAAGCAAATGGAAAGAAAAAAAAAAAGGCAGGGGTTGCAATCCTGGTCTCTGATAAAACAGACTTTAAACCAACAACGATCAAAAGAGGCAAAGAAGGCCATTACATAATGGTAAAGGGATCAATTCAAAAAGAAGAGTTAAGCATCCTAAAAATATATGCATACAGGAGCACCCAGATTCATAAAGCAAGATCTTAGAGACCTACAAAGAGACTTAGACTCCCACACAATAATAATGGGAGACTTTAACACCCCACTGTCAATATTAGACAAATCAAAGAGACAGAAAATTAACAAGGATATCCAGGACTTGAACTCAGCTCTGGACCAAGTGGACCTAATAGACATTTACAAAACTCTCCACCCCAAATCAACAGAATATACATTCTTCTCAGCACCACATCACACTTATTCTAAAATTGACCATGTAATTGGAAGTAAAACACTCCTCAGCAAATTAAAAGAACAGAAATCACAACAGAATGTCTCTCAGACCACAATGCAATCAAATTAGAACTCAGGAATAAGAAACTCACTCAAAACTGCACAAATACATGGAAACTGAACAACCTTCTCCTGAATGACTCCTGGGTAAATACTGAAATGAAGACAGAAATAAAGATGTTCTTTGAAACCAATGAGAACAAAGACACAACGTACCAGAATCTCTGGGACACATTTAAAGCAGTATGTAAAGGGAAATTTATAGCACTAAATGCCGACGAGAGAAAGCAGGAAAGATCTAAAATCGACACCCTAACATCACAATTAAAAGAACTAGAGAAGAAAGAGCAAACAAATTCAAAAGCTAGCAGAAGTCAAGAAATAACTAAGATCAGAGCAGAACTGAAGGAGATGGAGACACAAAAAACTCTTCAAAAAATCAGTGCATCCAGGAGCTGTATTTTTTCTTGAAAAGATCAACAAAATAGACCACTAGCAAGACTAATAAAAAAGAAAAGAGAGAAGAATCAAATAGATGCAATAGAAAATGATAAAGGGCATATCACCACCAATCCCAGAGAAATACAAACTACAATCAGAGAATACTATAAACACCTCTACGCAAATAAACTAGAAAATCTAGAAGAAATGGATAAATTCCTGGACACATACACCCTCCCAAGACTAAACCAGGAAGAAGTTGAATCTCTGAATCGACCAATAACAGGTTCTGAAATTGAGGCAATAATTAATAGCCTACCAATCAAAAAAAGTCCCGGACCAGATGGATTCACAGACGAATTCTACCAGAGGTACCAAGAGGAACTGGTACCATCCTTTCTGAAACGATTCCAATCAATAGAAAAAGAGGGAATCCTCCCTAACTCATTTTATGAGGCCAGGATCATCCTGATACCAAAACCTGGCAGAGACACCACAAAAAAGGAGAAGTTTAGGCCAATATTCGTGATGAACAATATCCCTGATGAATGCGAAAATCATCAATAAAATACTGGCAAACCGAATCCAGCAGCACACCAAAAATCTTCTCCGCCGCGATCAAGTCAGCTTCATCCCTGGGATGCAAGGCTGGTTCAACATATGCAAATCAATAAACATAATCCATCACATAAACAGAACTAATGACAAAAACCACATGATTATCTCAATAGGTGCAGAAAAGGCCTTTGACAAAATTCAACATCCTTTCATGTTAAAAACTCTTTAATAAACTAGGTATTGATAGAACCTATCTCAAAATAATAAAAGCTATTTATGACAAACCCACAGACAATATCATACTGAATAGGCAAAAACTGGAAGCATTCCCTTTCAAAACTGGCACAAAACAAGGATGCTCTCTCTCATCACTCCTATTCAACATAGTATTGGAAGTCCTGGCCAGGGCAATCAGGCAGGAGAAAGAAATAACGGGTATTTGATTAGGAAAAGAGGAAGTCAAGTGGTCTCTGTTTGCAGATGACATGATTGTATATTTAGAAAATCCCATCGTCTCAACCCAAAATCTCTTTAAATGATAAGCAACTTCAGCAAAGTCTCAGGATAAAAAAATCAGTGTGCAAAAATCATAAGCATTCCTATACACCAATAACAGACAAACAGAGAGCCAAATCATGAGTGAACTCCCATTCACAATTACTACAAAAAGAATAAAATACCTAGGACTCCATCCTACAAGGGATGTGAAGGACCTCTTCAAGGAGAACTACAAACCACTGCTCAAGGAAATAAAAGAGGACACAAACAAATGGAAGAACATTCCATGCTCATGGATAGGAAGAATCAATATCATAAAAATGGCCATACTGCCCAAGGTAATTTATAGATTCAATGCTATTCCCATCAAGCTACCACTGACTTTCTTCACAGAATTGGAAAAAACTACTTTAAAGTTCATATGGAACCAAAAAGGAGCTCACATAGCCAAGACAACCGTAAGCAAAAAGAACAAAGTTGGAGGTATCACACTACCTGACTTCAAACAATACTACAAGGCTACCATAACCAAAACAGCATGGTACTGGTACCAAAACAGATATATTGACCAATGGAACAGAACAGAGGCCTCAGAAATAACACTACACATCTGCAACCATCTGATCTTTGACAAACCTGACAAAAACAAGCAATGGGGAAAGGATTCCTTATTTAATAATAAATGGTGCTGGGAAAACGGGCTAGCCATATGCAGAAAACTGAAACTGGATCCTTTCCTTACACTTTATACAAAAATTAACTCAAGATGGATTAAAGACTTAAATGTAAGACCTAACCTAAAAGAAAACCTAGGCAATACCATTCAGGACATAGGCATGGGCAAAGACTTAATGACTAAAACACCAAAAGCAATGGCAACAAAAGCCAAAATTGACAAATGGGATCTAATTAAACTAAAGAGCTTCTGCACAGCAAAAGAAACTATCATCAGAGTGAACGGGCAACCTACAGAATGGGAGAAAATTTTTGCAAACTTTCCATCTGACAAAGGGCTAATATCCAGAATCTACAAAGAACTTAAACAAAATTACAAGAAAAAAACAACCCCATCAAAAAGTGGGCAAAGGATGTGAACAGACACTTCTCAAAAGAAGACATTTATGCAGCCAACAGAAATATGAAAAAATGCTCGTCATCACTGGTCATCAGAGAAATGCAAATCAAAACCACAATGAGATAACATCTCATGCCAGTTAGAATAGCGATCATTAAAAAATCAGGAAAGAACAGATGCTGGAGAGGATGTGGAGAAGTAGGAATGCTTTTACACTGTTGATGGGACTGTAAACTAGTTCAACCATTGTGAAAGACAGTGTGGTGATTCCTCAAGGATCTAGAACTAGAAATACCATTTGACCTGGCAATCCCATTACTGGGTATATACCCAAAGGATTATAAATCATTCTACTATAAAGACACATGCACACTTATGTTTATTGCAGCACTGTTTACAATAGCAAAGTCTTGGAACCAACCCAAATGCCCATCAATTATACACTGGATAAAGAAAATCTGGCATATATACACCATGGAATACTATGGAGCCATAAAAAGATGAGTTCATGTACTTTGCATCATTCTCAGCAAAGCAACACAAGAAGAGAAAACCAAACACTGCATGTTCTCACTCATAAGTGGGAGTTGAACAATGAGAACACATGGACATAAGGAGGGGAACATCACACACTGGGGCATGTTTGGGGGTGGGGAGCTGTGGGAGGCATAGGGTTAGGAGAAATACCTAATGTAAATGATGAGTTGATGGGTGCAGCAAACCAACATGGCACATGTATACCTATGTAACTAACCTGCACGTTGTACACATGTACTCTAGAACTTAAAGTATGATAATTTAAAAAAAGAAAGTAAAGAAACAAAAGAACGGCAACTCCATAAGCAGAGCAGCTTTGAAGGCTGTTGGTTGGCTATTTTTATGGTTATTTCATCATATGCTAAACAAGGGGTTATTTCATGAGTTTTCTGGGAAAGGGAATGAGGATTTCCCAGAACTAAGGATTCACCTTCCTTTTAGACCATATAAAGGTAACTTCTGGATGTAGCCATGGCACTGGTGGGAGTCTTTTGGCATACCAATGCATTATAATTAGGTGTAGTATGCAATAGTATGTAGTGAGGATGACTGGAGGTCACTTTCGTTGCCATCTTGGTTTTGGCGGGTTTCTGCAGCCTTCTTTACTGCATCCTGTTTTATCAGAGGGGTCTTTGTGACCTGTATCTTATCCTGTGACTAAGAATGCTAATGTCCTGGGAATGCAGCCCAGTAGGTCTCAGTCACATTTTACCCAGCACCCACTCAAAATGGGAGTCAGTCTGGTTCTAATGCCTCTGACACTATGGTTTAATATGTTTTTATGCAAACTACCCAAACTTTTTGAAGCAGTTTTCTCATCTGTAAAGTGGGATAAACGTTCCTAGTTCACTGGATTATTATGACATCTAAATAAAATAGCCTATGCAATGCCTTTGTCATTAGAGATAAGAGCATTAGAAAAATTCAAGAAAAGTTGTGATGATAATGTAATACAGTGATACCTGCCTGAGCTGATAAATGTAAGGTTTACATTGGGTATTGATAAATATCAGTTTCTCCTAAGGTGTGTTAGTTCATGTAGCCTATAGATCTTATTTTTTTCATGAACTTTAAAGACATTACATTATTCATTAGTACCAACAGACTTTAGAGATATTGAAGTGAAAAAAATATTGTGAGATTGTGTGCTCATTTTTTCAATTTTTATTTCTAACAATCATTAACATTATATTTTATGTTTTATTTTTATCTTATCTGGTACTATATTTCTGAACTTCAATTTAATTAAATAAAAAGTAGTAATTACTATTAATTTTCAATTCCTTTGAAATTTAAAATATTACAAAAAAGCATATACATATCTTGGTATGAAATTTTACTCAACATCTCAAGCCCAAGTGCATTATTCATTACAAACAACAACAATAATAATAATAATAATAAAAGAAAAAAAAAAGAAACATAAAAAAAAAAAATAAAATAACTATTGGATACTAGGCTTAGTACCTGGGTGATGAAACAATCTGTACATCAAACTCTTGTGACATGAGTTTACGTATATAACAGACCTGCACATGTACCCCTGAATGTAAAATAAAAGTTAAAAAAAAAAAAAAAAAAAAAAAAAAGCTAATGGGAAAAACAATTGGAATCCACTGAAGTCGAATTATCAGGACATATTTAACAAGAGAGCATCTACCAGAACTATGGTATGATGATAGAAATACTGCCTCTGCCATTCTTTATTTGCATAAAAATCAGCATAAAGGAAACTTCAGTTAATTCATTTGGTCATTCATTCACCCAACACTAGTCAGTGAATATCTGCTCACATCTGTGGCTCAGGCACTAAAGGTAACATGATATGGATTACAGGTACTTTCCCAGTCTCCTCCAGCCAATACCTGCTCTTTGGAGGCACACTGACTTTCTTGTTATTCCAAGTTCTACTCACATGTTTGTGTAATTGTCTCTACTTGGAATGCCTTTGCTGTCTTTCCAATTAACTTACTCCCTGTAGATCTCCCTTCCCTTCTATTCAAATATAACTGGCATACCTGTTTTTCTACACTGAGTATGTATGCTTCTTATTCTGCCTTTTCTCCACCCTACCTCTATGTACTCAGATTCATCGTCCAGACTTTTCTTTCCTGCCCCAATGCTCAGAAGTCTGATTCCAAGTGGTTCCCTGATTTCCCTACTCTTGCTTTATGTCATTTGTTTGGGCTAAGTCTATGGTACCCAGAAAAAAATCACAAGTTGTGGGATGCAGGAGTCAGTGGGAGAAGAGGCCATACCTTCCTGTGCTCTACCTATGTTAAGCTTTGTTCCTGGCATGGCTGTGTCCTTCGATGATCCCTTTCCTGTTACACAGCCTTTCCTCCATGGCTCCAGTTCACATTGTACTCCAGTAACTCTCTATTTCTTCTTGCTCTTTTTGTAATGTCTTTTCTGTTTTTATTATTTTTTAAAATTTTATTTTATTTTATTTTACATTCTGGGATACATGTACAGGATGTACAGGTTCATTACTTAGGTAAATGTGTGCTATGGTGGTTTGCTGCACCTATCAACTCATCACCTAGGTGTTAAACCCCACATGCATTAACTACTTATGCTGATCCTCTCCCTTCCCCCATCCCCTGACCCACAGGCCCCAGTGTGTGTGTTGTTGCCCTCCCTGTGTCTATGTGTCCTCATTGTTGAGCTCCCACTTATAAGTGAGAACATGTGGTGTTTGGTTTTCTCTTCTGGTGTTAGTTTGCTACAGATAATGGCTTCCAGCTCCATCCATGTCCCTGAGAAGGACATGATCTCGTTCCTTTTTATGGCTGCATAGTATTCCATGGTGTATATGTACCACATTTTCTTTATCCAGTCTATCGTCGAGGGGCATTTGGGTTGATTTCATGTCTTTGCTACTGTGAATAGTCTTACAAGGAACATATGCATACATGTATCTTTGCAATAGAATGATTTATATTTCTTTGGGTATATACCCAGTAATGGGATTGCTGGGTCAAATGGTATTTCTGGTTCTAGGTCTTTGAGGAATTGCCACACTGTCTTCCACAGTGGTCAGACCAATTTACATTCCTGCCAACAATGTAAAAGCATTCCTATTTCTCCCCAACCTCGCCAGCATCTGTTGTTTCTTGACTTTTTAATAATTGACATTCAGCCTGGTGTGAGATGGTATCTCATTGTGGTTTTGATTTGTATTTCTCTAATGATCAGTGATGTTGAGCTTTTTTTTAATATGTTTTTTGGTCGCATAAATATCTTCTTGCTCTTTTTGTCTTAGGGATGATAATGCATTACTACTGTTGCTAGTCTTTGGGTGCCTCAGTATCCCTTAACTCTGTTCACATGCATGTGTGTATTCCCTCTTCATGTGGTTTCTTGGGTTGGATCTTCTTTCCTGCTGAAGGTCTTACTCATACAATATGTATGGTGTGTAACTTTGCTAAAATTTTTAATCAAATTATAATAATCTTTTTAAGCAAACAGATTTTTCTTTACAAGGATCTTCTGATTGTTAAGCATTTCTACTCTTTTTTGAAAAGAACAGTGCCTGCATGTAGTGGGATTAAATAAATGTTTTCTAAAATATATAAATAAATACTATTTATACCTATGTATGTTTTTTCAACAAATTTTATGTAACAGTTAAGGAGTTTAAAGTCTACCAGATAATGTATAGTACTACAGGATGGACAGTAAGTGCTTTGTAGAATATTCAATACCATACAATACTTAATACTACAAGTATTAAGAGGAAACCAGAGTTATTACGAGACTTATTAGAAGTGTTGGAATTGGATTTTGAAAAAAATCTTTTTAGGTATAATTGATGACTTTGAAAGAGGTTGAGGTTGGTTGCTTTAGTTCCCTACTTTTAGAGGAACAAACAATAATCTGATATGGTCCACCAAAACGATTTTAGCAGAAAGGAAGTCTGAAATTATTTTAATAGAGAAATGGTACAGGGCTGATTCATCCATTTTGGAAGTTAATGTCAGAGGTATAACTTTCATTTTATTATTTGTATAGCTCGAAAAATAAGTCCTAAATAAAAGACCCTTAACTATGAACACATCTGCAAAGTTTATTTTGTCATGTAAGGTAATATATTCACAGGTTTGTGGGATTAGGACATGGACATCATTGGGAACTTCTTATCCTGAACTATCACAGAAATTCTTATGTACGGTGTTTTCTAATGAAAATGTTATTTTCATTAGAATGATTGGATCTCTCAACTACAAATACCAGAAATACATTAGCAATTTTCGTAACATGTAATATGTCAAATTTTGGAACTCTCCGTATGGAAATTTAATGGAGCTGATATTCATCCAACATTTACCAAGTGCCAGAATGGGGCTGAGAAAAATACACAACAAAATAAAACAACAAAGTGGCAGGTAGGATTTATTTTAGTTGTCTTTTTTTTTTTTTCTTTTTTCTTTTCTTTTTGTTTTTTTTTTGAGAGGGAGCCTCGCTGTGTTGCCCAGGCTAGAGAGCAGTGGCGCGATCTCCGCTCACTGCAAGCTCTGCCTCCCAGGTTCACGCCATTCTCCTGCCTCAGCCTCCCCAGTAACTGGGACTACAGGTGCCTGCCACCACACCCGGCTAATTTTTTGTGTTTTTAGTAGAGATGGGGTTTCACCGTGTTAGCCAGGATGATCTCGATCTGCTGACCTCGTGATCCGCCCGCCTCAGCCTCCCAAAGTGCTGGGATTACAGGCGTGAGCCACTGCACCCGGCTAGTTGTCTTGTTTTATAGGTGAGAACGTTAGAAAGTAGATGTCAAATGAGTTGCTTATGTTCACGTCCATAGTAAGTGATATGACAGGAATTTGAGATCAAATTTGGTTTTAGAGTCAGTGGTATTTTAAGGGTACCACATGATTTTAACTCCTACCATTTTATAGTAATGGATTATATATGGTCAGCAGGGATCAAATAATATCTAAGCTAGGGTATACCTGTTTTATTATATAGATTTAATATGTTTACGTTCAATATCAGTTTAAATTATAGTACAAATTAATAATATTAGTCAAAAGTTTACAAGTCAAATTGGCATGTATTATGCAAGTGCATTTCAGGGATTTTAACATTTACAAGACAAACATTGATCTACCCAGATCAATATCTACTTACTATTTTGAGGCTTTGCTAGAAGAATCTAAAAATTAAAGATTGCAATCTCCTTTTCTGCAGACACTAAATATTACCAAAAATAAATGATTACAAACGTATCAAAGATTGCTAAGTGGTTTTAGAACCCTTGCTTCTTGTTAAGAATTTTTAAATTGGCATTTTTTCAGCCTCTGGTTAATACAGACATGTTTTTGCTCTAAATATAGTAAACAGCCATTCCACTCTATTCAAAGGACTGAGAAGTGTTTCAAAGATAGCACACAAAATATCACATTATTTTCTGAGTATGGTCTTTAAAAAAAACTATCTTGCAATCACTATTTACCATGATCAGTCAATATGTAGTCTCTGAGAAAAGAACATTAGCTTGTTGAACCATAATTCAAAATAAGTCACAATTTAATCTTATTTTAAAAACACTCTAGTTAATTGTAATTAATGTTTGACAGTTTGAAAGACATCTGTTATATTAACATAATGGTCTTATTGCACATGAAATGCTGCACATTAAAAACTCAGCAGAGTTGAATGAGTGTTTTTCAAGGAAAAGAAGAAAATCCTTGATCAAAACATGTAGTTCTGTCTATTGTTTGCTAAACAAATAGGACTTTTTTTCTCTTAACATGATAATTAATGAAATATATCTATTTCTTTAGAAGGGAAATAAACTTCTTGCTGTTTTGTTACAAATTGATCATTTTAAAGACAGTTTGGTTCTATGTTTTACAGTTTGAAAGTCATTGCTATACTTTGTAATTTCATGAATTTACTCATTGCCAACTGTGATTGTTAGAGGTCACTTAGACTCTTGGATTATTCCATGCTATTTCAACAATATTCTAAATAAACAAATAAATGAATGAAGCAAACTTCCTATACCAGATTTCAGAGATGATGCTAAACATGCTGTATAAAGCCTCTTCCCCTCATCCAATCTAAGATGTCAATAGTGCCATGGATGACAACCCTTTCTTAAATCTATAATAAAAATCGAAAAGAAGATTTTAAAACATCAATATATCGATGCAGTAAGGAGTAACTCTGACATAAGAAATGTGTGGAGGCAAACTTTATAAATGCAAACAAATCTACATTATTCTCCTATTTAATCTATAGATTTGTGTTTATAAAAAGTTGTTTTCAAATGTAGCCTTGTGACTCACCTTCCAAAGCAAAAAACCCAGGAGTGACTAATTTTGCAAAGAATTTATTTCACTAGGTGTTAATGTTTCTCCCTGTTTTAAAAAGATTGGGAACCTGAAATAAAGACACTAATTTGGTGTATTAAAAATGATAAAAAATAGGGGAATAATTTTAAATTGGGACAATGTTAATACACAAAGGTGAACACTTACTAGAATTGGGTTGAATATTTTACTTAAGTTTCCTCTTAGGAAATTTAAAGAGGAACTCTTGGTAAGATGCAAGACTTTCGGGGTCTGTAAATTTAATATTACCTATAGTTGATCCTATATTATTCAAGTGTTAATTAACACAGTGCCTGAAATGTAAAAGTCACAAATACATACGTGCTGAATTATTCAGTTTGCTGTAGACAATGAGAAAAAAGTCGTTTGAAAATTCTTTGTAAAACTACAAGCCACTATTTAGAGGCATGGCCCAAATATGCCACTTCTATGCTCATGCTTCCACCTTTCCCAGAAATTTCTTTCCCTACCTTCTGTGCTTGGCTACCTCCTACACATATCCATGTGTGCATGGGCACACATAGCACAAAACAGTCTGATAGGTAAGCAAAAAATCAAACTCTTCACTAGGCATAAGACATAGCTAAGAGTTATTACATACTAGGCACTGTTCTGGTGCTTAACATATTTTGATATGTTTATTTTTACAATAATCCTATGTTAAAAATGCTTTCACTCTATGATGTAATATTCTCCATCTTTTAAACAGTGTCCATAAAACATTCCTCTAATACACCCCAGAGTTGATAACTGTGGGATGGTTCTACTTGCTTGGAATACTACTTTGTAAATATTATTTGTTGAATTTTAGTTCCTCCAAGGATCAGACCAAAAGCCGTATCTTATAGAAAAAATATTTCCCTATTCTCCCAGTTCTGGGAGCTCTTCTCTTTACTCTGAAATAAATTTTATGAGAAAGATACTCAATGTATCAGTTAACTTTATTTGTATAAAAAAATCCACTCCCAAAGTTAATTGCTTAAAATGGCAACCATATATTAGCTTTTGTTTTTGTAGTTTGGCAATTTGAGCTCAGCTAGATAGTCTTTTGGTCTTGGCTGGGTTTACGCATGCATCTGTGGCTCTGCTTTAGAGACTTGGCTGGCCCTTGGCTGCAGTGATGGGGAAAACTGGGCCATAGGCCTCTTGTCATCCAGCAGGGTAGGCCAATTTATAGTGACTAAACAAGTTTCCAAGAGTAAGCTGATGCACCGACTCTGAACGGGCACAATGTTACCTATGTTGCATTCTACTTGTCAAAACAAGTCACGTTGTCAGCATGGATTCAAGGTGGGAAATAAAGTCTACTTCTTGGTGGGAGAAGCCATAGAGTCACATTGCAAAGGGTCCTGTATACAGATAGGGGAATAATTGTAGCCATAGTTGCAACCAATCTGTTCAGTCCACCAACATGTTGGATAATCTGCTTGAAGTTAAGCACATCATTTTGCACAGAGGGCCTGGAATATATTAAAGGTTAAATATAAGTTTTATGTCAGTGAATGGTGATTTTTAATTGCATACTTTTCCTTTATTCTTGGTTAAAATGATTTAAAAAGGAATCCAAATCATAGCTAGTTTCCTGGTTGACTGTAATCACTTTGGGTCTTAAATCAAGACTAGCCTGTTTCTAATAGTTAATAGCGTGATTTCTCATTCTCACAAGAAGTGTAATTTAAAGGTGAGAATCCACCAATGCATGATACACTTGGAATTAATTTTTTTCAGTTTACATTTTTGTGGAGAAGTAGATAGCACTATACATCAAAGTTAGAAGCATCTACTTTTGGTCAATGACACTTCTAGTAACTAATCCAAAGCATGTTTTGTCTTAAAGTTACCAAAGACATGTTTAAAATGATGTCTGTAGTATTGTTGTTTATAATATATACTTCCCTTTAGTTTCATGCTAAAGCGTATACTTCTCTTACATATAAGTGAGATCATACAGTATTTATCTTTGTGTGTTTGGCTTATTGCACTCAATATAATGTTCTGTATGTTGTAGCAAATAATGAGATTTCCTTATTTTTTAAGACTGAACTGTCTGTGAACATATATATAGATCTCAATTTATTCATTTATCTGTCAATGGACACTTAAGTTGATTCCCTATCTTGGCTATTGTGAATAATGCTGCAATAAACATAGAATTGCAGACATTGTGCTTGAGAAGATGATTTCATATCCTTTGGATATATACTTAGTAGTGGCATTGCTGGATCATATGCTTGTTCTATTTTTAATTTTTTAAAAAAGCCCTGTAATGGCTGTACCAATTTACATTCCCACCAACAGTGTAAAAGAATTCCTTTCTCTCTACATCCTCACCAACACTTATATTTTGACATTTTCATAATAGCCATTCTAACAAGACTGATGTGTTATCTCATTGTCATTTTGATTTACATGTCCTGATGATTAGTGATGTTGAGCACTTTTTCTTATGCATTTTGGTCATATGTATGTCTTCTTTTGAGAAACATCTATTCAGATCCTTTGCTTATTTTTAAATAAGGTTATGTGTTTTTGTGTTTTTGAGTTGTATGAATTCCTTATATATTTTAGATATTAACTCCTTATTAAATATATGTTTTACAAATATTTTCTCCCAATTTGTAGCTTGCCTTTTCATTTTGTTAATTATTTCCTTTGCTGTGTATACATTTTTAGTTTGATATAGCCCCAATTGTTTCTGTTTGCTTTTGTTGCCTGTTTTTGGTGTCATATCCAAAAAAATCATTGCCAAGATTTATGTGAAAGGATCTTAAGTTTTTCTATGTTTTCTCTTATGTTAGCTTCTAAGGAGTTCTATGGTTTCAGGTCTTACATTTAAGTCTTTGATCTATTGTGAGTTGCTTTTTACGTATAGTGTGATGTAAAAATCCAATATCATTCTTCTGTATGTTGAGATCCAGTTTTCTCAACATCATTTATTGAAAAGGTTGTCTTTTCCTTATTATGCATTCTTGGTGCCCTTGTGAAAGACTTATTTATCAAATATGCATGGATTTATATCTGGGCTGTCTGTTCTGCTGGTCTTTGTGTCTGTTTGTATGCCAATACATACTATTTCAATCACTATAACTTTATAATGTAGTTTGAAATAAAAAAGCATGATGCCTCCAGCTTTGTTAATCTTGTTCAAGATTACTTTGGCTACCTGTGGTCTTTTGTGGTACCATATGAATTTTATACTGTGTGATATTAGGTGATTATATATATATACAGTATTTTGTCCATGTTTCCTGGCTCATAACACCCATTGCCTTTGTTACAATATTTTGTTATAATGTTTAGGTGCTGTAAGCCTTAGGACTTAGGAGCAGGCCTCAGGAAATAGAATCTCTCTCTCTCTCTCTGTCTGTCTCTCTGACTTATCCTTCTCTCCTTTCACCTGCCCAAGGTAAGACTCTAATCTGATTTTAAGGCATAAGACCCTTATTCCAGAAAGTGTCTTGCCCATACTTTGGAAAAAGAAATGCTAAACAGAGAGACCAAGAAGAATCTGTACAGATAGGCCTTGCTGGGTTTAGATCATACCCTTTTTGTCCAGTCACAGTTTGACGTGGTTGTCCATGCTTCAATCATGGTCAACCAATGACATCTCCATAAAAGACCCAAAGGACATGGTTCAGAGAGTTGTGGACAGCTGAACCCGTGAATGTTCCTGGAAACTGGCATGCTTAGGGAGGGCATGGAAGCTTCATGACCCTTCCTCCATACCTTGCCCTACCCATCTCTTCATCTGTATCCTTTGTAATAAACTGGTTAACATAAGTAAGTGTTTCCCTGAGTTCTAGGAGCCACTCCAGCAAATTAATTGAACACAAAAAGAGGGTTATGGGAACCTCAACTTGAAGCCAGTCTGTCAGAAGTTCCAGAGGCCCAGACTTGATTATTGGTGTCAGGATGGGGCAGTGCAGGAGTTATGGGGAGTCCTGGGAACTTAGCCCTCAACCTGTGGGGTCTGACACTATCTCTAGGCAGATAGTGTCATAATCGAATTGGAGAATACCCAGCTGGTATCCACCACAGAATTGATGGCTTGCTTGCTGGTGGGGAGAAATTCTCATATATTTTGGAATCACAGAAGTTTTCTGTGTTGATTGTTGTTATGTTGGTAGGAGAGCAGAGGAAAAACATGGTGAGAAGGTTTTTCCAGAACAGATTCTTTTTTTCTATTTCTGTGAAAAATACCATTAGAACTTTGACAGAGATTGCATTGGATCTGTAGATCGCTTTGGTGTGGACATTTAACAAGATTAATTCTAATGCATAAATACTGCATGTCTTTCAATTTATTTATTTATTTTTCAGTTTATTTCATCAATGTTTTATAGTTTTCATTATGCAAGTCTTTCACCTCCTTGGCTAAATGTATTCCTTAAATATTTTGTTACTTTTGATGTTATTGTAAATGTAATTGTTTTCTTGATTTCCTTTTAAATAGTTCACTGTTGATGTAAAAAAATGCTACTCATTTTTGTATGTTGAATTTATATCCTGCAACTTTACTGAATTTATTTATTTCAACAGTTTTTAAAATAGAGTCTTTAGAGTTTTCTACATATATAATCATGATGTCTGCAAATACAGACTTTTTGGTCTTCCTTTATTATTTGGGTGTCTATTATTATTAGTTTTTTAATCTAATTTTTCTGGCTGGGACCTCCAGTAGTATATTGAATAAAAGTCACAAGAGTGGGCATCCTTGCCTTCTACTGAATCTTAGAAAGAAAGCATTTAGTTTTACTTCATTGATTATGATGCCAGATATAGACTTTTCACTAAATGGCCTTTTGTGTGTTTGTGTTGAGATAAGTTCTTTCTATACCTATTTAGTTGAAAATTTTTATCATGAATGGATATTGAATTTTGTCAAACATTTTTTCCCATATCATTGAGATTATAATATGGTTTTCATCTCTTATTTTATTAGTGTGATATATCATATTGATTGATTAGTGTATGTTAAACCAACTCTGCATCACAGGGATAAATACTACTTGCTTAAAGTGCTTTCAACACTTCGAATACTTCATCTGATTCCCATCTAACCTTCAGGTTCTCTACTGAAATATTCTATGCTAGTCTAACGATGCTCCCTTGTATAAAACTAGTCACTTTTCAGTTGCTGCTTTCAAAATTCTTTTTGTGTTTATTTTTTGACAGTTTGATAATAAGGTGTCTCAGTGTGGGTCTCTCTGGATTCATCTTATTTGTTGTCTTTTGGGCTTCCTGGATCTGTTTGTTTATTTCTATCTCCAGATTTGGAAAGTTTTCTACCATTAACTGTTTGATTAAGCTTTCTGCTTCTTTTACTTTCTCTTCTCCTTATAGAACCCTCATAATGTGTATATTAGTCTACTTTATAGTGTCCCATAAGTCCCTTAAGTTGTCTTTATTCTTTATTTTTCTGTACTCTCTATTCTTCATTTTTATTTCCTTTTTGATTCTCTGACTGGGTGATTTTTAGTTCACTCATCCTTTCTTCTGCTTGACTGAGTATGCTGCTAAACTCCTCTACTGCATTTTTAATTATGTTATCATAGTCTTCAGCTCTGTTTTCTGCTTGGTACTTTAAATGATTTTTTTCTATCTCTTTGTTGAAATTCTCAGTTTGTTTATTCATTGCTCTTACAACTTTAGTGAGCACCTTTATGACAGTTATTTTGATTCTTGTTGGATAGATTACATATCTCCATTTTATTAGGATTGGTTTCTGGAGATTTATCTTGTTCTTTTGTTTGGAGTATATTTTCCCATTTCTTTAGTTTCCTTAATTCTTTCTTTGGTTTCTACATATTAGATAAAATATCTATCTTTGCCCCTCCTCACAGACTGCCTTGTACAGAAGATGAACCTCGCCAATCAGCCCAGACAGATATTCTGTTTGCCTTCCAAGCTTTGGTGCTTGTCCAAACCACTGCCTTTATTCTTAGTGGCTCCCAGTAAACGAGAGTATGCCAAATTCCATCAGTGCACCAACACAGGTGAGACAGAAACCAGTTTCTTGAGTAGCAGCCAGAAAAGTTGAGGTGCTAGATGCATGGCCCAATTCCTTCTTTCATCGGTGAGAAGCCAGGAGTTGAAGTTTATTATCTGTTTGTAGTGAGCATGGAGAAGAATTGTGGCAAATACCTGCATTCTCCTTCAGATCATATGCAATTTCAAACCATTGCTTTGCTTTCTGTCCCCCATGGACCTAGCAAATGCTGGGCCCCATCAGTTCTCAGAGACAGGCAAGTTAGAGGTCAGTCCTTGGGTAGCAGCTAGAAAAGTTGGGGGGATTGATGACTATAAGCCCAGTTCCTTATAGTGAGAAGCTGCATTCTTGGTGTTATCAATGGAATGAGGTGAGGAGAGGAGCCAAGGGAAGTGCTCACATGCCTGCTCAGTCTCTAGGCCACAGAAAGTGTCCACATACCCATTCAATTTCAAGGAAACTAGTGATTTCTTGCCCTGTCAGCTCCTGGAGACAGGCAAGTTAGAAGCCAGATCCTCTGGAAGCAGCTAAAAAAGTCAGGACATTGGATGTGCAGTCTAACCTCTTCCAGCGAGAAGCTGAGAGTTCAGCTTTGTTGCCTGCTTGCTTGGTGATGAGCTAGGAGGAAAAGGAAAGGAAAGTGCTATGCATTTGTTTAAAGCCACGTCTTTTTTCTTTCCAGTCCGTGGAGGCTAGTAAATGCTGAACCTCATTCAGAGATAGGTGAGTGAGCTTGGAGCCAGTCCCTTGGGTAGCAGTCATAAAAGTTGTAGTGCTAGATGTGTAGTCTAAACAAACTCTTTGCTCCTCAGGGAGAGGCTTGGAGTTGGGGATTTCCTCCCAGTTGTATGGTGCTGTGCTGAGAATGAGATTTGTGACAAAAGTGTGTCTTACCCATTTTCTACCCATGTTAATGTGGAATAATTTTCTCATTTACCAAGTGTGCGGGAGACTCTCAACTAGTTTATGGATTTCTCTTAGAGGTATTGATCCATGCGTAGCTGTTTATTCAGTGTATCTGTAGCTAGAGGGAGAGTCCAGAGCCTACTCCTCTTCTGTCATGTTGCTGATGTCACCCAGGATAACTTTTCAAACAACGATAATTACTTTCCCAGGGAATAATGATGGTGTTTGGATTCCTAAGTGTTTGTTCTCTCAATATCCCTCACATTGAAATTCTTCTGATTAATTTTAGTGTTAGTCGGTTACTTCTTTTCCTGTTCCTTTAAATTTCTTTCTTTTTTTTTTTTTTTTTTTTTGAGACGGAGGCTCTCTCTGTCTCCCAGGCTGGAGTGCAGTGGCTCGATCTCAGCTCACTGCAAGCTCCGCCTCCCGGGTTTTACGGCATTCTCCTGCCTCAGCCTCCCGAGTAGCTGGGACTACAGGCTTGCACCACCTATGCCCGGCTAATTTTTTTTTGTATTTTTAGTAGAAACGGGGTTTCACCGTATTAGACAGGATGGTCTCGAACTCCTGACCTCGTGATCTGCCCCACCTGGCCTCCTAAAGTGCTGGGATTACAGGTGTGAGCCACCGCGCCCGGCACCTTTAAATTTCTTAATATCTTTTAGTGTGCCTAACTCAAGTTAGGAAAACAGCATGTTGCGTGGTGAGAGTGATGCCACCTTGAAGCAAAACTGCCATCATGACCACTGTCTGACCCTCACATAGGTGTTCTGCAGGAAGGTCTTTAAACAGTGCCTGTAGCATAGATAAAAACCTCATAAAGATGCTTCTCTAACCTACCCAAATGTTCATGATCCTTTGGCAAGAAAGTCCGAAGACATGAACAGCTTCACCTGTCTTATCCTAAAAGCTTGCTACTTAAAGGCTATTTTCTGGATGGTGAATGTAGAGGATCCACTGTCTCACAGTCACTCAAGGCATCATTTCTGTTCTTTAGTCCCTATTCCTTTATTTCTTTCTGAAAAACTGGATTTGTCAGCCTCTTTCTTTGGCCTCTCATCTCCCCCAGTCTTTGGGAATAGGTTTGCATATATACGAGTTCAACCCAGAACACTCTGGTAACTGATATTTTTAGTTTGATACTAAAAGTATTTTGTAAACCAAGATATCAAATAGCAACCATTATCACAATTGTGGCAAGACAGGAATACATGGATTCTGAGTGAATATTCAAGAGACTCCCTTTTAGCAAAGAGTAATTGACCTCAGTGCATGCCCTCTGCAACGTACATTTTAGAAATCCTGAGTTCTTTTTGCTTTTTTTTTCCGATACTCAGTTGTGCACAAAGAATACTGAACATGTTTCTAAGCCAGAAGATGTTCAGCGAGAGAATTTTTAACAGCAAAAACATAAATGTTGCAATTCACAGAGCATTTAGGAGTCTCAACATTTGTAAGTTTGAAGAGTAGAGGCGAAAGAAAATGAAAGAACTTGAAATTTTAACGTTTTCAAAGCTGTTCCCTTCATAAATTTTTCTTGTCTTAATATGGTGAAAAATTGATCTAACTAGTCATCTTTCATGCCTGGCTTAGATTTTTTCAAAGCAGTATTTCCCTGGCCAAATGGACCATTTACTTATTTATAAAAAGTGTTGTGGTGAGAAAGTTAAAACATACTTTCTCATTCTTACCTATATGAAAAGAAAATAGATTGTTCCCTTAAGGACCTTCTCCAAATTGTCTATATTGTACAACACATTTACTACTGAGCCCTTGGTAAATGCACATCATTGTGAGAAATATTTTTCTTGAATTAACTTGCTTTGGATTTTTAAATGATCCTTTGGGAAGGAGAATATAATAATACTGATTTTATAAATGAAGGTACTGAGGCTCAGAGAATTTATGATATAGAGGTGACAATGAGACAGAATGAGATAATTAAATGTCCAGATAAGTGATTTTTGAACCAATATTGATTTTCATGGGGGCACTTTGGAGTCTTTATATTTATAATTGTGAAGAGCAGATAGGGTCCAAAAGATTACTATGAACTGGCCTGAGTTATTTTAAATCACAGATACAGGGGAGGGACTTACTACCAAAGTGACCTTCATATTGCTATGATACTTTCTTGGAAACACAATTCTAGTATTATAGACAGGATGGTTTGCTCTGGATGTGAGACCTTTGGGAAGGAAGAGTGTCAGTCCCCTTGATCTATCTGAGAGTATCTCTGTTATGTTGATAACTCATCTATTAAATACTTGGCTTAGTTTAGGATACTCTATACCCTCAAGTTCAACCCATTGTAGGGTGGAGCAAAGATGCCCCTTAAAAAGGGAGGGACAATTTGGAGTTTTATGTCTTGCGAAGTGGTACATTGGATTTAATCCAGAGTCATTTATATCAGCCTACTCTAAATGGGAGGCTTTAGGAAGAAGTCTGGCTAGGAGTGGAATTGAGAGTTGCATCAGTTTTTACATTTTCTTTAATAGACAACTTAAGAAGAAAAGCATTGTGAAGTTTTGGATGGGATGAAAATTATGGAGATGGGTATGTGCAAAGTCAATGTGACACTAAGTTTAGAGTGAGATCCTGAAAGAGAAAAGCTTCTGTCCTTGGCATCCAATCAGAAAATATTAATACTGGGGGTGATGATCTTTTTTCCTGACAGGTAGAATAACATTGGTGGAAAGAAGAGCAGTGCAAAGAGAAAAGAGAATAATTGATGAGAAAACTATCCAACCCCATTTCCTGACAAAGCAAGCCCACTTCTTCAGAAATAACAGGTAGAGCCAGCATAACTTAAAAAGACCAGTGGTGTCAAATCCATGACTATTCAAGCTGCAGAATTTAGTCTTGGCAAATAACGAAAAGGCTCCCAAGATATCAAGGGAGAAATTGTCATCAGGGGATGCTGAGGAGAATTGACACTGTCAAGGAAACATAAAATTCATTCAATTAAGCCAAACTCACTTGAACACTTTGATACTGAACATTGTGGTAGGCTGGGAAAACAATGATTGCAGGATGTAATCATTACCCTCAGGGAAAATTCAGTTTGATAAAAATGAGGTTCTAGGAGTTGCACTTAAAAGCCCCAGAGTTACACAACTTACTCATTCTCATTCTCTTTTACTCACTCTCACTTGATTACACTTTCCAAGCAACAGATGCCATTGCATAGTAGCTTTCATATTTTTAAGATGTAATTTACAGAAAAGATTGCACACTTTTTTCAACGTGCGTGTCAGATTTTGTGGGGCTATAGAGCCTCCTGCTGAGAAGAGATGTAAGTCATGAATGAACTCTGTGGGAAACAGCATTATGGAACAGAGATTTGGGTATAAAATGACAGCAGGGATGCATATATACCACATACTCACCTTTTCTGTTAGATCTTTTGTTTTACACAAGCCTGTCTTTGGAATATTGAATATAAAAATGACTTGTGAACTTCCATGTACTGTACAAGCATAATGATTAATCATACTTTATTATTTCTACAATCCACTTTTATGTGTGAAGCTGTGAGTGAGTCTTGATGCCCTGTGCTAAAACTTTAAGGCCAAATATCTCTTTTATTTGGTCCTTGTAGGAGTAAGCAATAAAAAATGTTGCACACACCTCAATTCCTCTGAAAATCTTTCATAATAGGGCCTTATTTATACCTTTGTTATGGTACTTAATAAGTCATAATACATTTTGGAAGAGTTCTCAGACTATTCCAAAATGAGATGAGTTCCTTAGGGAAGAAGTTGTGTCATTGACTCTGGATGTCACTTTTATACACAAAACATTTTCAAAAGATAAATGAACAAAGAAATTATTACAAGGGAAATTGAAAAGAAGAGAAGAAAAATGGAAGGGAGGAAGGAAGGAAAGAAGGAAGGAAGGAAGGAGATTTCTGTTAGAAAAATTGGAAACAAGGAATAAACAACTCATACTTTCTTTGCTTATGAAACCACATGTTTTGTAGCATTAGTATCACCTTTCTACTACTGGTAGGAGATGAGGTCTGGGGTGAAAGGTGCAGAAATGGATTAAAAACAATGTGCTATGGGTAATGTTGCATGCACTAATATTACATGCTTCACTGCTTATCTGGTTATTCACTTTTTACACCTGTCCTCAGGGACCACATAGATGAGACATTTGATGTCATGGTTTTGTGTGATCATCATTGTTAATTTGGATGCAATGTTTGCCTTCTCTTTAGTTAAGTTGATAGGCCATGCTGGCAAGCACAGCGTATTAAGCAGAACCTTGAATAGAGTAAATGTGGGTTGAATATTGATAACAGATAAGCATTCAACCTGGGCTCATATGGAGAGGAAGAGAATGTGGAATTATGGTAATTAAAGGCCCAAAATGCTGGTGATGTTTTCTAATGCAGGCATTGGCAAAGTTTTATTGTAAAGGACCAGTAATAAATATGGTGAGTTTTGAAAGTCATACTCTGTTATCACTACTCAACTCTGCCATTATAGTATAAAAGCAGCCACAGACAATACATAAACGATCATGGTTGTGTTCCCATAACACTTTATTTACAAAAACAGGTGGCCAGCCCACAGGCTATAGTAGACAGTAATATAATATCCATGTGCTGCTAGAATTATAGTACTGCATCACTGTTAGTCATCCAGCATTTTAAAAAATTATTCTGATACTCTCTACCATATGAGTCAAGCTTTTCTAAATAAAGATGTGTGCGTGTGTAATGTGAAATTGTCATTTTTGTTATATGTCTGGACTGTGACCACACATTAATTTAGATCTAATCTTGGAAACAGCAGTGGAGAAGACAACTGTTTCCATGTGAGATCCTCTCCAATATTTGAAGATGGCTGCAATATTCTTTTATTTTAAATAGTCTTTTAAATTTAGAACACTTTTATATTTACAAATATCATTGTAAATATAATGCAGAGACTTTCTACATATTCTATATTGTTTCTTCTATTATAACATATTAGAATAGTACACTTGTCACAATTAATGAACCAATATTGATACATTATCATTAACTTAATTTTACACATTATTCAGACTTACTCATTTTTCTCTAAATGTCTCTTTTTTTCCTCCAGGATCCCATCCAGGATACCAAATTACATTTAGTAGTCATGTTATATCAGACTCCTCTTTCCTGTGACAATTTCTCAGACATTCCTTATTTATAATGACCTTGAGAGTTTTGAGAATTACTGGTCAGTTATCTTGTAGAATGTCCTTCAATTGGGATTTGTCTGAAGCTTTTCTCATAATTAGACTGGAGTTTTGGGTTTTCAAATGAAGACTATAGAAGTAAAATACCATTCTTGTCACATCATATCAAGGGCACATACTTTCAACATGACTTACCACAGTTGATATTAATATTAATCACCTGTAGATGTTGTGTTTGTTAGGTATCTCCACTGGAAAGTTATTCTTTTTTTCTCCTATTCCACATTGTATTCTTTGGAAGGCAATTGTTATGTGTAATCAACATTTGAGTGAGGAGTTATGCTCTGCTTCTTTAAAGGTGAAATGTCTTCACAAACTGCAATTCTTCTGCATTGGAGATTTGTCTATCTCCCATTTACTATCTATTTATTTAATAATTTATATCAGTTTAGACTTACAGACATTTATATTTTGGATTATAATCCATAACTACTTTATGATGCTGCTGAAATTGTTCCAGCTTTGGTCACTGTGAGTTCTTTCAGTTTGCTCTTGTGTCCCTTTGACATACCTCAGTGACTGTGTGCGTGTATGTGTGTGTGTGTGTGTGTGTGTGTGTATTTATCACTTCCTTACCTTCTGGATCTATAAGATGTTCCGGGTTCATCTTGTATATTTTTTATCCCAGTCCTAAAGTTAGACATTTCTCAGAGAAACCCTCATTCTTTTTATTGGAGAATGGTATTAAAAACCAAGTTCTGAGTATTAGATGTGCTCATTGCTACTGAGATGTTACAGCTTCCATGACCTCTCAGTTGACAAGGAGTTACGTGTGTATGCTAACCCATGTACACACACATACCTGCAAGTATTTCTGTGCTAAACATGAGTTTATACTGATGTCTCCAATTCAGATCCATTACTACATAAAATGCTCTTTTCATCTTCCATTACTTATCTGCAATATCCCTTTCCAACAGTGAAAAAACTTGCTTCTACCTCTGCCATCCATGTACTTAATTGTTCAATTCCAGTATACATGACACAGTGGTTTTAGAACCATTAACTTGTATACTTATGGGGAGCAACTTTATCAACTAGAATATAGTACTTATGTACAGTTCCTTTTGCCTCTAGTCCTACAGACTTTATTCACATTTAAAGTTACTTGTATCAGCAACTTATTCCACCTATCCCACCACCCACTTCAGTGAGGTTGTTTCATAAATCTGTAATGAATTGTTTTTTGTCACATTCTACATTGGATCTTGGGATTCTCCAGCCTCTTAAATTTTTTAAAATTTGCATAGGTTAAGTATATTTATTTTTGAAAATGTGACTATATTAAGTATAGTCATCATTATAGTCATCATTACAGTAGCTTACAGAATAGTTTCACCATCCTGAACATGTTCAGTGTTTAATTTATTTAGCCCTCTCCTTTTCCCCACCCACTGTATTCCTGGCAAGCACTGATCTCTTCATTATCTCTGTAGTTTTGCATTTTCCAGAATGTCATATAACTGCAGTAGTACAGTATATAGCTTTTTCAGACTGACTTATTTTGATTAGCAATATGCATTTAAGATTCATCCATGTCATTTCAGGGCTTGTTAGTTCGTTTTTTTAAATCTCTGAATAATATTCTGTTGTATGAATGCTCCACAGTTTATTTACCAATTCTTCTTTGGCAGAACATCTTAGTTGCTTCCATTTTTATGATTACAAATACAGCTGCCAGTTTCTGTGTGGACATAAATTTTGAAATTAGTTGGGTAAATGCCTAGCAGTATGACTACTGAATTGTATAATAAGATTTTGTACAGTTTTGTAAAAATCTGCCAAGCTGTCTTCCAAAGTGGCTGTACCATTTTTCATTCTTGTCAGCAATGGATGAGAGTTCCCATTCTTTCACATCCTCACCAGTAATTGCTATTGTTAAGCTTTTGGATTTTAGCCATTCTAACAGGTGGAGAGTGGTATCGCATTTTTTAAAAAATTAATTCCCTAATGACAAGTGATTTTCAATATCTTTTCATACGCTTTCATTTCATATGCTTTCATTTGCCACTTGCATATCTTCTTTGGTGGTGTCTTAAATCTTTTATCTATATTTTAGTTATTTTTATCATGAGTTTTTAGAGTTCTTTGTCTACTTTGGATACAAATTCTTCATTAGATATGTCTTTTGCAAATATTTTCTCCCTGCCTATGGCTTGTATTTCATTTCCTTAATAGAATCTTTTGCAGATACTTTTAAAGTCATAATGTTAATAATGTTCAATTTATGTTTTTTTCTATTATATGGTATATTATTGATATTGTATTTTAATCTCCCCCCACTAAACCCAAGGTGATGTATATTTTCTCCTATGCTTTCTTTTTAAAGTTTTAGAGTTTTTCATTTTAAACTTAGATATTGTGATTCATTGAAATGAGTTTTTGTGCAAGGTTTAATGTCTGGCGTTGGGTTTGTTAATATTATTTTGTACATCATTATTATTTAATAGAGTGTTCAGTGTTTCTGGATTATTTCTTGTAAAGACTATCGTTTCTCCTTTGAATTGCCCTTTGCTCTTTCATCAAAGATACATTGACCATATTTTGTGAGTCTATTTCTTGGCTCTCTTTTCTGTTCCATACTTCTGTATGTTTTTTCTTTAGTTCCTACTGTACCATCTTATTTACTGTACCTTTTTAATAAGTCTTGAAATTGGGTAGTGTAAATCTCCCAGCTCTGTTTTTCTTCAGTATTGTGTTGGACATTCTAGGTCTTTCTTCTTTCCATATAAACTTTATAACCAGTTTTTCAGTATCTACAAAACAGTGTGCTGGGGTTTTATTGAGGTCGCTTTGAACCTTTAGAGCATGTTGGGAAAAAATGACATTTTAACAAGATTGAATCCTCCAATTCATGAATGTAGAATATCTATTTATTTCAGTCAAAGTATTTATTAATATAGATTTTTTAATATTCTTATCAATATTTTTATAGTTTTCTCCATATATATCTTATATATATTTCTTAGATTTATACCTAGATATGCCATATTATTGTGCTATTATAAATAGTAATTTTAAAATTCAAATTGCAATTGTTCATTACTGGTATGTAGAAAACCAGTAGACTTCTGTATACTAACCATATATCCTATCTCTTTCTATGCTTGCTCATTAGTTACAGAAGTTTTGTTGTTACTATTTTTAAAGATATTCTAGATAGATAATCATATCATCTGTGAAGAAAGCTTTATTTCTTACCTTCCAGTCTGTATACTTTTGTTTTCTTTCTTATTTTATTGTACCAGCTAGTAATTCAGTGCACTGTTAAATAAGAATAGTGGCAGGAAACATCTTGCCTTCTTTTCTATCTAAGCAAGAAAGCATATGGTTTCTCGCCAATAAGTATAATGTTCGCTGCAGAGTTTTTGTAGATGTTCTTATCAAGTTGAAGAACTTTCCCTGTGTCATTAGTTTGCTGAGAGTCTTCCTCATGAATTAATACTAGGTTTTGCCAAATTTTCTTCTTCAGTTAATATAATCATGTATTTTTTTTTCATCAGCCTGTTGCATTGGTTACATTTATTAATCTTGGAATGTTAAAGCAAACTTGGATACTTGGACTAAATCCCAACTGGTTGTGGTATGTTTATTCTTTTTATCCACTGTTAGATCAATTTGCAAATATTTTATTGAGAATTTTTGTATCTGTATTCATGAGAGATATTAGTATTTAATTTACTTAATTGTTATGTCTTTATCTGGTTTTGGTATTAGGGAAATGCTCACTTTAAAAAATTTTCTTTTCTTGTTCTAATTGACAAATAAAAATTATGTATTTATGGTGTACAACATGATGTTTTGAAATAGGTATATGTTGTAAAATAGTTAAATCAAGCTAATTAACACAATCATCATTTCATGTATTTATTTTTGCAGTGAAAACACAAAATCTACCCTCTTAGTAATTTTGAAGTATATAATCAGTTGTTATTAATTATAGTCATCATGTTGTACAATAGATCTCTTGAACTTGTTATTCCTGTCTAACCAAAATTCTTTATCTTTTGACTAACATCTCGCCAATCTGCCTCCACTCCCTCCCTATTACTTGGTAACCATTGTTCTACTTTGCTTCTATGAGTTAGACTTTTTTTGATTTCATACATAAGCAAGATCATGGTATTTGTCTTGCAGTGCCTGGCTCATTTCACTTAGCACAATGTCCTCCAGGTTCATCCATGATGTCATAAATGAGAGGATTTCCTTCATTTTAAGGCTGAATAGTATTCCATTGTGTATAAATTTCATATTTTCCTTATTCATTCATCCACTGATGGACACTTAAGTTGATTCCATATCTTGGCTATTGTGAATAATGGTGCAATAAACATGACAGTGCAAATATTTCTTTGACATACTGATTTCATTTCACTTGGTTATGTACCCAGTAGTAGGGTTGCTGGGTCATACAACAGTCCTGTTTTTAATTTTTTGAGGAAACTTCACGCTGTTTCCCATAATGGTTGTACTAATTTACATTCCCACTAACAGTGTGCAAGGATTCTCTTTTCTCCACGTCCTCTCCAACACTTACTGATATTTTCAAATGTGTCGGAATGTGTTCCCTCTGATTTTATTTTCTGGAAGTGATTGAGGAGAGTTAGTACCACATTTTTACTTGTTTCCTACAATTCACCATGTAAACCAGTTGGGTCTGGTAATTTATTTTGAAGATTATTAATAATTGATCTACATTGTCTTTCTCTTGTGTGTGTTTTCATAGTTTGTGTCATTCAAGGATTTGGTTCATTTTACTAATTTATTAAATTTGTGGGCATAGAATTGCTGGTAGTGTTTTCTTATTTTCATTTTAATGCTCATTGGATCAGTAGAAAAAATCATTTTTTAAACTTTCTGATATTTTATGTCTGATAATTTGTGTTATCTCTGTTTTATTCTTGGTTAGAGGTTTATCCAGTTTCATTCATCAATCAGCTTTTGGTTCAGCAAATGTTTTCTATTTCATTAATTTCTGCTCTAATTTTTGTTATTTTTCTTCTTCTTGCTTTATGCTTAACTTGCTCTAATTTTACTAGTTTCTTAAGGTGGAAGCTTCAGTTATTGATTTAAATTATTTTTCATTTTCTAATATATACATTTCATGCTATAAATTTCTCTCTAAGCATTGCCTTTTCTGTGTCCCATACATTTTGATACATTATGTTTCTATTTGCATTTACTTCAGAAGATTTAAAAATTTCTCTTAACACTTCTTTTTGACCATTGTTATTTAGAAGTGTATTGGTTAATTACCAAATACCTTTGGGGATATTCCAGCTATATTTCTATTATTGAATTATAATTCAATTCCATGTAGACTGAGAAAAGATAGTATATGATTTCTATTATTTTGTATTTGCTGAGGTATGATTTGTGGCCTAAAATGTGGTCTACCTTGGAGAATGTTCCATGCAAGCTGAGAAGAACGTGTATTCTGCTGTTGTTCAAAGACATATTCTATAAGAATCAATTAGATCAAGTTGGTGGTTAGTGCTTTTCAGGTGAAATATAATTTTATTGATTTTTTTCTGACTGATTTATCTAACAATTGCTGACAATGGGTGTTGCAATCTCCAAGTATAACACATTCGTCCATTTTTTCTTTCAGTTTCATCTGTTTGTGCCACACATATTTTGATGTTCTGTTGGTAGGTGCAGACACATTTACAATTATTTTGTAATTTTGTAGAATCGATCGCTTCATCATTATATAGGGTCCCTTTTTATTACTGATAATTATCCTTCTTCTGAAGTCTGTTGTGTCTGAAATTAATAGTTACTCAGCTTTCTTTTGATTAGTATTAATGTGGTTTATCTTTCTTGATTTATATATTTTGAACTTATCAGAGTTTTTCCATTTAGAGTGAGTTTCTTGTAGTAGGTTTCTCTTTTTTTTTTTTAAAAAAAAAATCTAATCTCTGTCTTTTAATTGGTTGATTTAGAGAATTAACATTTAAAAGGATTATTGACGTATTTGGATGAATATCAAATATGTTTGTAACTATTTTCTCTCCATTACATTCTTAAAATTTTTACTTTTCCTGCCTTCTCTTGTTTTAACAGCATTTTATTTGATTCTGTTATATCTCCTTTATTGATATATCACTATTCTTCACAAAAATAATGGTTGCCTTGGAGTTTATAATACGCATTTTCAACAAGTTTCTAACCTGTATCATTTTCCTTCTGCCTGAAGAAAGTCATTTAACATTTCTTGCAAGTCTGGTCTCTGACAAAGAACTCCTTAATTTTTTTTTTTTTTTTTTCCTGAGGAACTCTTCATTCTTTCTTTACTTTTGAAGCACAATTTTCCTGGATTAGAATTCTACATTTGTGTTGTTATTTCCTTTCAACATTTTATTTCACTCTACTCTCTTTTTGAATACATGATTTCTGGCAAGAGGTCTACTGTAATTCTTATCCTTGTTCTTCTTACAGGTAACTTGTCTCCCCCACCCCCCACCAACTGACTTATTTCAAGATTATCTCTCTGTGTTTGGTTTTGTGTATTTAAATATGACATCCCCAAATGTAGGCTTTCTTTTGTTGGGGGAGAGGGTATTACCCTATTTGGTGCTTTCTTAGCTTTTTAGGTCTGTGGTTTAGAGTCATTAATTTTGAAGAGTCCTTGTCCATTATTACTTCAAATATTTCTTCCACTCCATTTTTTTCTTTCCTCACCTTCAAGTATTCCAATTATGCCTATATTACAGCTTCTGAAATTGTCCTATAGTTCTTGGATACTGTTGTACTTTTTATTCATTTTTCTCTGCATTTCTGTTTAGGATATTTCCATTAACCAATGTTTAAACTTGCTAATTTTTTCTTTGGCCATTTTTAATTACTAATGAGCTCATCAAAGGCACTCTTGATTTTTGTTATAGTGTTCTTGATTTCTAGCATTTCCTTTTGATTCCTTATAGGAGTTTTTCCTCTCACTTGCTTATATTATCCATTTGTTCTGGCAACTTACCTATTTTTCCTATTAAAGCCTTTAATGTATAAATCAAAGTGATTTAAATTCCTTGTCTGATAATTCCAACATGTATGTCTTATCTAAGTTTTGTTCTGATGTTTGCTTTGTTTCTTCAGACTGTGTTTTTTGGTGTGTTTTATAATTTTTTATGTTTAAAGCTGGACACGTTATATTGGGTAACATGGAACTGGAGAACATAGGCCTCAAGTGTTAGGATTTTGTGAATCTGGCTAGGAGTTGGGCTTTGTTTACTGTTTGCTGGTGCTGTACAGTTCAGAGGCTTTAACTTCCTTTAGTATCATTGTTTTTGTCTCTCTTCTTGACTTTGAACTTCCCCAAATACTCCTCCGAGGGTCTATTTCTTGCAGCTCCTTTAACTGTTATCCACTGTTGGTATGGTGGTAAGGTTTGGAGCAGGGAAGTTCTATATAATCTTTTAATTAAACCTAAGTCTTTTAGTGGGTCTGTTTTTCTTACCTATGACCTTCAAGATGTTTCTTCTTATATAGCTCCCCCTACTCTCTTCAGGTAATATAGAGAGACTCTATGTGGCTGCATGGTGAAGAGCTCCCTTTTCCCATGTCTCTAGGACAGGCTCAGATAAATTATTTTTGCCTGAAGAGTTATAGATAAAATTTTTGGCATAGTCACAATTATTCTTTATTCCTCCCCCTGCCAGGGCCATGTGAGGATCTGTCTTATATCTTTACCAAGAGCACTTGGTAATGTTTCTGAACACAAAGTCCATGAATATGTGAGGCCCTCCCCAAACTAGTCCACCATCAACCTCTAGCAGTTGATCAAAATTGCCCTTTAAATATTTCTACTTCTTTATGGCTTCAGCAGCTTCTGCTTCAGGTAAGCAGATCCTGGCTTGATTCTCTGGATTTGCCCATTTCTCCAGGTTTCAGAGTATTGGTTTGTCCTGCTAACTCTATTCACAAATAGCCCCCCAAAAGATTATTGTTTTTCAATTTGCCCAGCATTTTCCTGTTGCTAAGGATGGGACTGATGACACCCAAGCTCTTCCAGCTAAAGCTGGAAGTCCGTCATATGCTTTTGAGGGTTTGTTTTTCCTTTGTCTGGTTAAATGCCAGTTCTTTCAAATTTTTTTTATAGTTTATGATTTTCAGATTGTTTGAAAACATTTGAAGGGTGGCCAAGAACAAAATTACTCTCTTAATTTGGGATGAACCCAACTGGCATAGAATATTCCAGGTGTAGTCTAAGTAATATAGAGAATGATCATCTCATTTATTAATGACCTGAAATAGCTTTTTTTAGAAGGCTTAGTATTTTGTCTTCATTTTCCTCAGTGTTGACTATGGTAGTGGAGATATTATGGAGACTTAATAGATCCTGTTTCTGGATGATTTTATGGAACATTCTGTTTTAAAATAATTCTTGTAAGTGTATAGAAAAGTCATGAGCTATGTTATCAGGTTTTTTATGTATGTGTGGTATTAAAGTAGATTAGGTAATTCTTATACATCTTGTGAAGAAATTAAAGTTTTATTCAATAATTTACAGAGCATTTTACAATATACAGTTTTTAAAATTATATCAACTTTCTAGTCTATAGAACAGGTCTTCTGTAAATTACAATGCAAACACATCTTCAACCTACCTTTTGGGACTGTTGAAGGATTCAATTTAATTTTTGAAAATATCTGGTAGAATGATTTGTAAATAGTAAGAGAAAATCAAACTATAGCTTGTCTCATCCTCGTTTTATTGGCGAGAAATCTGTAGTGCTGAAAAACTACTCCCATTCCCAAAGTCATGCAATTAGTAGATAGATGACTAAACCTTTTATTGGATTCTGGTCTTTTCCCACCTCTCTATCAGACACTTTACAAAACACTACTATTATTCTGGGATATTTTTACTCTTCTTCTTCCGATTGAAAAACTACAGAATAAACACCAACAGTTCTAAGATTCTGATTGTATTTGATGTATGCATGAATCCCTTTCACAGCAAAATTTTCAAGAAATGTAAGCTGGACTAGGTTTTCTAAAATCCAGGTAGAGTGAGTCCTTCCACATTCCCAAGAGCCTGGCTGTGCTCACAGCAGGAAAGGACGTTGTTTGAGCCTCAGCCACACAGCAGTGTAGCCCTTAATTAAATGATGCTGCAACATATGGGAATTAGCAAAGAGATTACGAAACTAATAAAGCAGAACGTAGTAATGTTGGTGTAAATGGAGGGGAACTCCATGTTGGCAAATCAAAAAAAAAGAGAGAGGGAGAGGATAACCCATGACAAAGTATAGGATTATAGAACAGGGATCTAAGCATTGAGTGGTAAACAGGAACCTAAGGTCATTTAGCCCAAATCAGAGTCTACATTCCAACTACTGAGGACTTTTAATGGGGAGGTTGCCTAAATGCTTTTTGAAAACTCAAGTGAATGGAAAGACACAACATTAAGAGGCAGCTTATTGCCTTACATCATTCATTTTCTCAGTCTCCCAAGTTCTCATTACTCTGTTCAACAGATGCCTATTGAAGCTTATCATGTGCCCCTGCTGTCCTAAGCATAAAATTTATGGGAAATAAGACAGACATGGTTCCTGACCTCATGAAGAACACGTTCATGCCTGTGAGAATTTCTTATATTAAGATGTGTCTCTATTTGTTACTCATCATTTCTTTTAATCCTTTTAATTCTGTAAGACAGTATAATTTCTTACTGTGTGACATTGAAATAATCAAAAGTAGCTATTGTGTTCTAGAATATCTTCTACCTTCTTGGCTAAATGTTCCAATTTTCTTGAATGTCAGGTTATATATTTTTGTATTTATAACAAAGGTATGAAGTTATCTAGATAATTTCAGAAGGAGTAAAAGGGAAAGGACCTATCTTTGTCGTATTTCTACCATGTGCTAGACCCATGGATAGTCTTGTACATCCACAATGTGAGGCCCAAGAGTGTATAGACCTTGTTCACTGCTATATCCCAATGCCTCAAGTGGCATCAGGAATATACTATGCACTTGGAACATATATGAAGAATGAAAATACCCGATCTTTGTATCCCTTTTAAGATGAGGAAATTTTTCAGGTATACGAGAAGTATTAGTCCAGCATAGGTTGACAGACCCTACATAGAACCTAGTATAAGCAAAGTAGAGCTACTATGGCCCTCACTAACACTACTATTATCAAGAATTATTATTTAATAGGTCATAAAGATGGCAAGTGACATAACTAGATCTAGGTGTTCAAACGATGTCTTCAGAGATGTATTTTCTTTCTATCTTGTAGCGTAGCTTGATTTCCACTTACTTATTGTTTTCTTTTCTAAAAGCAACATCTTCTCTAAGTACCAAAGGGGACCACAAACAGCTCTAGGCTTATTACACAAACCTGTTATGAGTCACAGTTTTAGCCCAATGCATAACTTTGAACAATGCTTTGAACAGATGTATTCATGAAAAATGTTGCAGACTAAGTTTTACTTTTAAAAATTATTTTTGTTGGAAAGAAGACAAATTTCATGGAACATGTAAGTTATTTAGTTATAGCAGAATTGTGGAATAATCAAAATAATCCAAAGAATTGAATTCTATTTTGTAATGTTTGGAGAAACTGATAAAACAGGGCTGCTCCCTAACTGGATTTACCTGTGCATGGAGAAACAAGAAACCAATGTCCCTATTTCCTTGAGAGACTAATGATGGCTGGAAGGCAGTGAGCACTGGTACAAATGACAAGGCCAAAGGATGAGCAGTATGATCTTGAATTAGAGTAGTACAGAAGATCATTATTATTCCAGGCAAGGTATTAGGGAGTGAAATGTTACCGATATAGTGGGTTTCACCTAATTTTCATGTTGTATTACATATGCAATAACAGAGATATAACAAAAATATCTAACAATTATTGAACACTTTATGTCAAGCACTACTTTTTAAAAATTTTTGGTATATACCTTTATAATCCTTACAAAAGCCATGTGGACCGGCAAACTACATTTCCATATTTTGGATACAAGTAAGATGCACTGGTAGATTAAGAAATGTACCTAAGGTTAAGGTTGCACAGCAAATATATAATGAAGCCAAGGTTTATAATCTGACAATCTGACTTTAGAACCCACACAGTTAAGCATTAAAATATACAGCTTGAAAATGCAATTCCAAGATAGAGTTAATTTAGTGAAAGCTTTGATTAATTACATTGCAGTAGTGCTTGTAAGAGTAGTTGGATTTCCAAGGATAAATAGAAGATAAGGGAATGGACATTTTAGACATGGGCAAAGGCATGGCATATTTGGGGAATTATAGTTCGGTATTCTTCACTTTTAATGGGTGAGGAGAAAATGATGGAAGGATATGTTGGAAAGAACAATATGGACACTTTACATCATTTCTTTTATGCCATATTAATAATGAAAACCACATTTTGAGTCACTCTGCATTTTCAGAGTATTTTTGAACTCAGAGATATCAGTATTTGCCACTCTGTATTTCTCACCCCCACTCTACTCCAATTTAGAACTTGGTCAAGGGGAAGGAGAATAAATGAGCAACTCCAAAAAGGAATTACTGCAATTCACAGTATCTCACCACAGCCCATTTACTGGATATGATTTTATATGTTCCATGAAAGTGTTCACATTTCAGAACATTTAAAACAAATGAGACATTTATTAGTGTAACCTTTATTCTGGTGATGATTTAAGCCATTTCAAAAGTAACTAAAAGGGAATCACCATTTCCCTCACACTTCAGTCTTCCCCATGTCCCCACCAGCCCACAAAATGCTTCAGTAATTTTAACTTTCTGTACATCTTCCCAAATACCTACATAAATAATCTATTGTTCTAAAGGTCACAAAGGTAGAAGATCACTTTGAAATGTCAGGAAAGTAAATGAATTGGCGATGTGGTGCCATAAGTTTGGAAATGTCCATTACCTCTTTATCTTCAGATACAGGTGGGCATTGGAAGACATGAGATAGTTGACCTGCACATGAAAGCTTTGGGCTACTTCAAGAAACAGAAGAATGCCTAAAATTGTGTAGGCTCTAACATAGCCTAACCACTTCTCCCCAGAACGAAAACTATCAAGTGTCTAGCAGACATAGCATTTTTGCTGGCCTCCTTGTCTCTGCTCAGATGGGATAAAACCTCATTAAAATACCAAGTCTTAAAGACATAGTTCAGCCACAGACCTATTTCACATTAAAGGCCACCCCGTGACCACAGTCTTAAGAGTTCACTCACAAGTTTTTTTTTTTTTTATTATACTTTAAGTTTTAGGGTACATGTGCACAATGTGCAGGTTAGTTACATATGTATACATGTGCCATGCTGGTGTGCTGTACCCATTAACTCGTCATTTAGCATTAGGTATATCTCCTAATGCTATCCCCCCCCCTTCCCCCAACTTTTAAACATCCCACGAATTTGCAGTTAATGGGAAGTCTGATGAATTCTCTCTCATCTTAACTGCTTTTCAGAACTGCCATCTTTCTTGATAGATGTCACAGCCTAAAGAAAAGATTTCTAAGATGTTAAATATCACCACAGGGTTGAACATCCCAAATTATTTTTGCATATTACCTGGGTAACTTTTAATCACATTCTCATAGACATATGGAGCATTAGAACTGGACAGATTGTGCAGACCTCAGAGTCACATCTGAACTATGAGGCTTACTGTGGGCGGCGGGGGGCACAGGGGGGAGGGCAAAGACAGATCAGGTACATAATAAAGGACTCAGAAATAGGATAGGAACCATGACCTCTTCCTAGAAATTCTGTGTTTTTTCCAACATTACAGGGGTGCCCACTCTCCCACTTTGCAAACTAACCACTTTCCCATGTGGGCTGGAGACCAGAAGACTAAACGACCTCAATTACAGCCTGTAGCTGTAAATAAATAAAATTTTTAACATTGAAAGTCTCCCTCCAGTACCATCTGTCAGAACTGAGCTAGGTCCAGCTACAGAACTATGAGGGCAAGGTCTATTGCCCATAGAAACCTTCATCCTCATTTAGTCCTGGTGAATTCACAGCCGATTTCTCAAACAGGTACTAATCTTTCAGACTGGGATTTTGATCAAAATATTTTGTCTGGCAATGGTTGTACTAAGCACACCTTTCTGCAGTTATTATAAGACAATCAAGGGTGATTACACCATTTTCCTTTGTCATTGATCATTTTCCTTTGTCAGCCTTTACTATTCCCAAATTCAGACAAATCTTTATGGTGACTCATGATACTCAGACTCAATGAAAAACTGCTTATTACTTGGGTAGCAAAATAATCTGTACAGCAAACCCCCATGACACACAATTTACCTATATAACAAACTGGCACGTATGCTCCTGAACCTAAAATAAGTGTAAAAAAAACAAAACAACAACAACAAAAAAACACTAGATTCAAATGGGAAGAGAAAGGTCTGAAGCATCTATTATGTGTTACACAATGTGTTAGCTCCATATCAGTAATGTGGGTAATAATAGCCCCATTATTCAGAGGAAGAAGGAAGGTTAGATAGCTCGTCCACGTTATTACACAGGTGTTACACAGGCCCAAGGTGTTACACAGGTAGTATGTAATAGACTTACACTTGAACCTATGACCATCTGACCCATGAATGGAAAATTACAGCTTAGCTAAAGAAGAACCTCAATTAAAAAAAAAGCCAATCAAGCATTGCCTAAAAATAGAGTTAACATGTTCTTTCAGTTTAGCATTCTTACTTATAAAATGTGTAGAAGAAAATGTTTTCACAAGAGAAGTAACCCATAAATCAGTAACCCATAAATCACCCTCTAAGAGCTTTAATGTATATTTAGGTGCAAAACATAATAATAATGTGAAATCATGAACTATTTTCAGTCTTAGAATAAAAGCCTTGTTTGTCAATTTCTAATGGGGCTGTAAATAGGAAGAAAAACAGATCATACATGTGCTTCTTGTGGGCCAATGTGTGCTCCTGGTGAAAATGTGATCATGGCCCTCCTTGACTAGAAAACTTTCAAAGGATTCCCAATGAGAGTGGAATCTGGATCCTTATCCCGACATACACGAACTTGCCTTCCTCTTCAATTTCATGTCTTCCCCCACTTGCTCTCACCTGATTCTTACCAGCCTGCACCAAGCCTGAAGCTACCTCTGCACATGCCAACATTTTCCTGATTCAGGATCATTACTGGAAAGCTCTTTCCTCTAAAATCTCTGTGGCTCACACCCTCCCATCCTCTGAGTTCACACTTACATAGCACCTACTCAGGGGGCAGTTTCCTGTGCTTCCCTTGTCACTCTCTATTCCCTTACCCTGATTTATTTTTTATTCTAAGTAACTCATTTACATTATTTTTATCTTATCTGCCTAGCTGACTAACTCACAAGCTTGACGAAGACAAGGGCTTTGAGTGTCTAATTTATTTATTTATTTTTATTCCCATATGTTTTTGAGGAACAGGTGGTGTTTGTTTACACAAGTTCTTTAGTGGTGCTTTGTGAGATTTTGGTGCACCCCTCACCTGAGCAGTATACACCGTAACCAATTGGTAGTCTTTTATCCCACGCCTCCCTCCTACTGTTTCCCTCAAATCCCCAAAGTCCATTGTATCATTCTTATGCCTTTGCATCCTCCTAGCTTAGCTTCCACTTATGAGTGAGAACATATGATGTTTGGTTTTCCATTTCTGAGTTACTTCGCTTAGAATAATTGTCTCCAATTCCATCCAGGTTGCTGGGAGTGCCATTATTTTGTTCTTTTTGATGGCTGAATAGATAGATAGATAGATAGATAGCTCCATCAATCAATGAGTGGATAAATAAATTGTGGTGTATATATACAATTGTGATGTATATATATAATTATATATATATATAATTGTGTATGTATATCACAATTTATTTATCCACTCATTGATTGATGGACATTTGGGATGGTTCCATATGTTTACAATTGAGAATTGTGCTGCTATAAACATGTGTGTACAAGTATCTTTTTCATATAATGACTTATTTTCTTCTGGGTAGATACCCAATAGTGGCATTGCTGGATCAAATGGTAGTTCTACTTTTAGTTCTTTAAGGAACCTACACACTGTTTCCCATAGTGGTTGTACCAGTTTACATTCCCACCAGCAGTGTAAAAGTGTTCCTTTTGGCTGCATCCCTGCCAACATCTGTTATTTTTTGATTTCTTGATTATTACCTTTCTTACAGGAGTAACGTGGTATCACATTGTCGTTTGATTTGCATTTCCCTGGTTATTAGTGATGTTGAATATTTTTTCATATGTTTGTTGGTCATTTGTATATCTTCTTTTGAGAACTGTCTACTCATGTCCTTAGCGCATTTTTTGATGGGATTGTTTATTCTTTTTTCTTACTAATTTGTTTGAATTCCTTGTAGATTCTGGATATTAGTCCTTTGTCAAATGTATATATTGTGAAGAATTTCTCCCACTCTGTTGGTTGTCTGTTTGCTGATTGTTTCTTTTGCTGTGCAGAAACTTTTTAGTTTAATTAAGTCCCACCTATTTATTACTGTTTTTGTTGCATTTGCTTTTGAGTTCCTGGTTAGGAAGTCTTTGCCTAAGCCAATGACTAGAAGGGTTCTTCCAATATTATTTTCCAGAATTTTTATGGTTTCAGGTCTTTGATTTAAGTCCTTGATCCATCTTGACCAGATGGATTCACAGCTGAATTCTATCAAACATTCAAAGAAGAATTGATATCAATCCTACTGATACTATTTCATAAGTTGGAGAAAGAGGGAAGCCTCCCTAAATCATTCTATGAAGCCAGCATCACCCTAATACCAAAACCAGGAAAGGACACAACAACAACAACAAAACTACAGACAAATATCCCCAATGAATACAGATGCAAAAATCCTTAACAAAATACTAGCTAACTGAATCCAACAACATATCAAAAAGACAATCCGCCATGATCAAGAGGGTTTCAGATCAGGGATGCAGGAATGGTTGTGATACACCACATAAACAGAATTAAAGACAAAAATCACATTATTGTCTCAATAGATGGAGAAAGAGCATTTGACAAAATCCAGCATCCCTTTATGATTAAAACCATCCGCATAGAAGGGACATCCCTTAATGTAATAAAAGCCATCTATGACAAACCCACAGCCAACTTAATACCAAATGAGAAAAATTTGATGGTGTTCCCTCTGAGAATTGGAACAAAACAAGGATGCCCGTTCTCACCACTTCTATTCAACATAGCACTGGAAGCCCTAGCCAGAGCAATCAGACAAGGGAAAGAAATAAAGGGCATCCAAATTGGTGAAGAAGAAATCAAACCATCACTGTTTGCTGGAGATAGGATCGTATACTTAGAAAACCATAAAGACTCCTTCAAAAAGCTCCTAGAACTGATAAATGAATTCAGCAAAGTTTCAGGATACAAAATTAATGAACACAAACCAGTAAGTCCTGTATACACCAACAGTGACCAAGCAGAGAGTCAAATCAAGATCTCAACCTCTTTTATAATAGCTTCAAAAAAAAATGAGTAAAATACTTAGGAATAAACCTAACCAAGGAGGTGAAAGACCTCTACAAGGGAAACTATAAAACACTTCTGAAAGAAATCATAGATGATACAAACAAATGGAAACACAAGCCATGCTCATGAATGGGTAGAATCAATATTGTGAAAATGATCATACTGCCAAGAGCAATCTACAAACTCAATGTAATTCCCATCAAAATATCACCATCTTTCTTCACATAACTAGAAAGACAATCCTAAAATTCATATGGAACCAAAAAAGAGCCCACATAGCTGAAGCAAGACTAAGCAAAAAGAACAAATCTGGAGGCATCACATTATCTGACTTCAAACTATACTATAAAGCCATAGTCACCAAAACAGCATTGTACTGGTATAAAAATAGGCACATAGACCAATGGAAAATAATAGAGAGCCCAGAAATGAAGCCAAATACTTACATCCAACTGATCTTTGACAAAGCAAACCAAAACATAAAGTGGGGAAGGGATATCCTATTCAACAAATGGTGCTGAGATAATTGGCAAGCCACATGTAGAAAAATGAAACTGGATCCTCATCTCTCACCTTTGAGTGTTTGGTTCACTGTTGTATCCTGCCACACAGGAGAATGCCTAGCACATTCTCCCATGTGCTAGGCAACAATAAATGGTTTTTAAATTAAGAAATGGGCTTTTATTGTCACTCCAGAATAGTCATGTCTACTCAGGTTGCCATCCTCCAAAAAAATGTCACTGTCAATTAAACCTTGGAAACTTCATTGTAGGCTTTTGAAGACCCACAAAAACCACCAGATTATTGCCATTGTAATGGCAATAATGCAGAAACAAAGTAATAGTAGAAAAAAATAACTACTGGGCATTGATTATAAGGCTGATATTGCACTAGAATCTAAGTTCCATAATTCAGGCTTTGCAAACATCTTTACTGATGAAGAATCTGTGGCTCTAAGAAGTTATGTAACTTGCTCAAGGTCATTTATTGTTAAATGATGTGGTTTAAATTCAAAACTACTTTATTTGTCCTTATACCCTCTTCTTTGTATAGTACTGATAGTCTGAATGGCAGTGATAAGAAGAATAAGCAAGATTACACTTTATTATGGCAAAACTACTTTGAATTGCAGTCATTGGTCACCTTCCCCAACTTCATGTGCTACAGTAACTGAAAGATCAGAAAACTACTAATGTCAAACAACAATATGCATCACATACATAATAAAAACACAATCAACACAGCGGCCCTGATGATATTTTGACCTGAAAGAATGCATGCATGAAACTTTTTTCTGTACCATGCCCAACAGACCACTTATATTTCCAAGCTAATCAGAGGGGCAATGTGGGAAGATTCAGAGCCTTGAAAAGCCTTAGCAATATCCATTGTTTTTCCATATAATGTACTAAATCCTGCCTTTCAATTTCTTGACAACTTTTTATTTGAAAATCTTTCTCATCTTCAAATACTTTACTATTTAGTTTTTTATCCATTAATTCAAAAATATTTATTGTGATTTCTCTTATATGCCATGCACCAGAGTACTAAGTGAGAAAAAAAATGTTCAGATTCTCTGCACTTCAGGGGCTTGCAGTATGGTTTGGTAAAGAAATCTAAGCAAGCAAATAAATAATGATCTAATTTTAACTTGCACTAAACATCGTGAAGGCCTCAAGATGTTATGATAGAGAATAATGGGTGAGGGGTAACCCTTATATAGGGTGGAAAATTAAAAGATGCTTTAAGTGGGAAAGCCTACATCGAGGACTGAAGGACAGGAAGAAGCCAGGCACATGAATGCCATGAATAAACTTTCAGATAGAGGAAGCAGTAAGTGTGCAAGTCCTAACACTGGCTAGCTCAGCGATGTGAAGACCTGAGTGGAAACTGGGTAGCTGACATAGGGCAGGCGAATGGAAGAGTAGAATGAGCAGAGATTTGAAAAGTCTACAAGGGTCAGACTGCACAGTATGTAAAAGCTTTGAGTTTCATTTGAAATGTAATTAGATCCTTAATGCTGACCCTAGAAGACATTTTAAGCAGAAGAGTAAAATAGTATGCGTATACATTTTAAATGCTCACTGTGTCTCCTATGCAGAGAGCAGATTTGTGTGGAGCAGGAATTAGGAGGCTGTGAGTCAGTTTCGTGGCCATGGATGTGGTAGAGGAGAAATGAAGACAACAGGACTGCAAGCCTACCAGCTTTAAATTTGAGACAGATGGATTCAAGGTGCATGATGGACTTCAACAAATTTCTTTTTCTTCCAGACTAGGTCATTCAAGCTTTCTCCTCTTAGACACGAGTTGAGTTTGTGAATAATGAGATATCATATTGCCGAAGAGAGAAACACACTGATTTTTCTTGTAGTGCTAGTCGCAAAATATAAAGGAGAAATGAGTGGATTATAAAATTTGCTCAAAATGACAATAATAATAATAATCTGAACAGTTGAGAAAAATGCAGAACTTTGCCCCACTAGATCCTATCGCTTCTTCTTCCTGCCATTCCATTTTGCAATGTGTTCGTGCAGCAGTACAGGGCTAATGGTATTCCCAGAAAGGCAAAAGAATGTGGAATAGCAAAGCATTCTGTAAATAATTTCCACAAAGAAAATGAAGAGAAGATCTGTATGTATGAATTAATTTCTGTCTACCATACACAGTGAAACACATTTCATATGTGTTCTCTTATGTATTTGTGGTCTCATCTTTCAAATGAAGAAATAGATCTTTCTTCCACAATCCTCGGCCAAGAAATGGGAAATTATAGGTACAACCTTACCTTCAAGACAACAAATAGCAAGCCTTTATTGCCTTACCACATAGTTTCTTATTTGAAAATAATAGAAGTATACACAAAATGTTTTGGCTTTCTACGTTTTTATTACCATTAACATTGTAACCTTGAAAACTATAAAGGCTCACAGCTATATAAGATAATTTTAAAACACTGTCTCAATTCATAGCATTTACATCTCCTCCAGACCTACAACATTAAGTCAAAGACAAATCATAGCTATGTTTTATTACCTGGAGAGGGTTACTGCAGTATTTTAACTATGAGCACCTGAATTTCCTTCTTTTTCTGCATAGATTTGGTTTGGACAGTACTGTGTAGTGGAGGTTGGCCCAGGAAAGACCAAGAGAAGAGTAGGGAACCGAGATCAGGAAGAAAGAAAAGCTAATACATTTTGTATTTTCAACCAAGATATCACTGTGAGCAGCTGCAGCTGAGGTGAAACTTGCTGGGGAATATTGGAGAACAGTGTAGAATGTCAAAATTATTCTATCCAAGGGGGAGAAAGCTAGAGTATTTATATAACCATTCCCATCAATTATTGGTTGTGGGTTGCCCTTGGGGTGGTAAGGAGCATTAATTCCCTGACATTTCTTACCTGCTGTGCACACTGAAAGAATGGTTCCAATGTCCAGAGATGCTGATAAAGAGATGAAGGTTCTGGGACTAGGAGGGCAAGTAGGTGCACAATTGGGCACATAAGGGCAAAAAAGCATCAAAATGTTAACAGTGTTGTTTATTAATGGTGAGATAATGGACAATTAAGACATGTATTCTATTTATGTATTGATATTATATAAATATTTTATCATAAACATGTACTACATATGAAAAGAGAATAAAATGATAGCCGAAGGATATTTTTTCCTGACAATTCAGCTTTTATTCTCTAGGTACCATGCTATTAAGAATAGACACTTACATACTTTTTAAAAATGCCTTCTAAAGACTCCATTGCTGAAAATCTAGTGTTACATTAATTAATTGCTTTTTTATTTAGTTCTTCCTTTTTAGAGGGTTCATATAAGAATTGGGTTTGATTTCATTATTATTATCATTTTTCAGTTCACCATTTTACATCAGAGGACACATACACTGAGCCAAGACCCTAATTTATACCATCACTGTAAGACATCTCAACTGAACTCTGTGTTGTAAAATGGTGATGGTGGGAGAAGGGCTTCCTGCAGAGGAGGGAATAGGTTTCTGTCCTATCTGAAGATTTCTGCCTGTAAATGTAACAATAATCCCTTTGGGCCAAGGGAACTATTGCCCAGATTAATATTTAGGTGTAAATTGGAAACAATTTTAATCTAATAGGAGGAAATCAGAAAGTTTTCATTATTGCATATTTTATATAGTCAGATTCACAGATATATTACCCAATGTTGGGTATGTTACTGGTTTTGACCTAATTTCAATACCAAAAAAATCATACTAATGTGTGTTCTTCTTTTATTCTTTAATAATTGTCAGAATGTGACACTTAAAAGGTGAAAAGTTTTAACAGAAGAATGATCATTTATTATTTAATTACACCATGATAAATACTTTATGTTAAAACACAAAGAAATAAAGTTTGAAGTTCTTTTCCTATTTTATTCCAAATAAGAGATATTAATTAATTACTTCAATGTTCTGTACCCATGATCCTTTTTGCCTCCTATTTATCTATCTATCATCTATATCTATCTGTCTGTCTGTCATAAAATGCTTAAAATTAATGACTCAAGTTTCTGCTTTAAGAAGTTAGAGAAGGAGGAGGTATTTAAAATCAAGGAAAATAATATAGCATAAATATGAAAAAAAAGAACAGAAATCTATCTAAGATAAACAACATTAAAAAATCAACAAAGCTAAAAGTTGGTGCTTTGAAAATGTTAATAAAATTATGAACACATCTCTAGTCTGAACCAATCAGAGAGCTAGAGATGGCACAAGAGTGAGAACAAGCAAGCAAATGACCAGCAGGAGAGAGAACGTGCAAAACACAACCAAAATTGAAGAGGAGATTCCAATGTAAACTTTAGTCATCTTCAAGGGACAATAAGGCAATATTGGAAATTAAATTGGATAACTTAGATGAAATGTACAAATTCCTTGAAAATCCTACCTTAGCCCAAACTGAAACACAGAAATGCTAACTTTTGTTGTTGTTGTCTTGAGATGCAGTCTCACTCTGTCACCCAGGCAGGAGTGCAGTGGCATGATCTCAGCTCACTGCAGCCTCTTCCTCCCAGGTTCAAGTGATTCTCCTGCCTCAGCCTCCTGAGTAGCTGGGATTACAGGTGTGCGCCACCACGTCCAGCTAATTTTTTTTTTGTAAGAAATGGTAACTTTGAAGGGCTCTATAACTACTAAAGAAATTAAATTTTTAAAGTATGATTTTATTACATAAAAATGAAAAATAGAACAAACTAATATATTCTTTAGGGATAGATGATAAAACTATAGAATAAAGTGAAGGCATAGTCATTATGAAAGTCAAGATTAAGGTTACCTATAAAAATGAGCTGGAGCAATGGGGAGGGCTTTTAAAGTCCTGGGAATACTTCACGTCTTTAATTGGCAGGAGATTTATATGGATATTTCCTTTATGATTATTAAATACTCATACTTTCTTTTGTGTGTGTGTGTGTGTGTGTGTGTGTGTGTGTGTGTTTCAAATAATCACTCCTCTTTAGGTAGATGTTCATGGGACATAATCAGGGGAGCTGTTTTCATTGATATTTCCCAAGGTCAGCCTTATTATGTTCCCAGGGACTTCCCACCACTCCCCTGGTAAACTTACCATATCTCCTTTCAAGATATCTCTTCACCCATAAATCCATCATCATGACTGATGGGCTCATGCTCTGATAACCCAAGATCTGAAAGCAAGCCATGCGAGAGTGAACATAGTGTTTTTTATTCCTGATCTCACTCAGAAGACATTCAAAGGCAAAGCCAAATCCTGGAGGACAGAAGATAGTAATGCAGTCTCATTACCCTTTTGAGATCTGTTTCCTCAATCACAGCTTCCTGCAACACACCCAACTCATAGCATCCTTGCCTCCTTCAATTCTGCTGTGCCAAGCTCTCCCCATGGGCACTCAATCCCCATCACTTGTCTTAAAGCAGATGCCTGAGGGTCATAAACCTTTCTCATCTATCCTTTTCTAGGACCTGAGCCTTAGTTAGTGATTTTTCAATACTAAGAAACCTTCTTGAAATGGGCAAAATATAGCAAGATATTTTTGGCTTTTCTTTTTGATTGTGTCCCAAGCCCTCAATAGTGAGCATTGTAATGGGTACTTTATAGATGTTCACTCATCAACTTTTAATTAATTAACTAACCCCTGTGAAGCATTCCACTCTAAACTTGTGGTTCTGGTAGAACATGGGATTGCTTTAAGACACCCAGCTATCAAATTATGAATAATTTAAAACATTCTCATACAGAAACACCAATTCTAAATGGCTTCACTAGCTTTCAAGTAACAGAAAATTAATGACTAATATTATACTTAAAGAAAAATGGAAAACAACAACCAAAACTTTAACAACATATTTAAAAAATTGAATTTACCAAAATATAAAATAGGTAATACATTCTGACCAAGACAGATTTATTACAAGAATGTTAGAGTTGATCAACATTTTATGCAATTTACACATTGGTGTAGAAAAAAAGTCAAAATTTAGCTTCTATTATTGATAAATACTTTCAGAAATCTAGACATAGAAAGGAATGTTCTCAATGTAATAATATGCATCTATAAAAAGCCTTAACTTAATAACATACCTACTGGTTGGCCCTTTGGGAAATCAGAAAGAAATAAGAATATCACCTCAAGCATTTCTCTTCAACATTATACTAATGATCCTAAACAAGGCAATAAGGAAAGAAAAATAAATGAAAGATAGAATTTAGTAATTATGAAATAAAAAATCTTTTGACTTGCAGATGATATGATTATTTATCTAGATAATCAAAAGGATCTCAAACAGATGTAATAAGTAAAGTTAGCAAGGGAGAGTGACATCAGTAAGATGGCAGCATTGGTGATGTAAGCCTTTTTCCTCCAACAAATAACAACAAATAACCACAAATGATGTGAACCTGGTGAGAGCTCAAGGGTCCATTTTAAAATCTGCAGCAATGCAGCAGAACAAAACAAACAAACAAACAAACAAACACACAACAGAAAACAGGAGACTAACCACACAGAAAGAATAGCTGGGGACATAGGCATACCTGAGAAGTCTGGTCATGGCTAGAAACAAAGAAGGATGGAGGCTATCAGTATTATTCATGCAGTAGTTCCCACCATAGTCTGCAGCAGACTGCTCTGCAAAGGATATTGACATTTTTTTTGACACTGAGGTAACTAAGAGCCACCTCTGCCACAAATCCCCTGGTGAGGGAGAAATGGCTGTGTCCACCTCCAAGGAGTTGCTATGGTGCCACACTAGGACTGAAGCTGCCACTCCACCCAACCCTATGTGTACCCCTGACCCCAGAGCTACAGTCACTCCATACATGCCTACACTCCAGAATCCTGCTCTGTGGCCTCAATGCATTTCTGCCTCAAACACTAGAACCACTGCTGCTGTGACCTAGCCTCTATGTGAACCTTGGAGCCCTGATCACTCTGTGCATACCTGTGCTTTAGACCTTGGCTTGACAGCTGCAGCAGTTTCTATAAATCTATGCCGGTTCACCCTCCAGATACGAGGTCCCTGACTGATCAAGAAGACCATAATCTTACAAACCACTATGAATGTGATAGTAAGATATTTGTGCCTCAGACGTTGATGACACTGCTGCCGCAGATCCTGGAGCCCCAGTAGCTCCACAAATACTCATGCTTCAGATCTTTGATCTGTGGCTACTCCAGAGGTGCCTCACATCAGACACCAGTGCCACCACCATTGGGAGCATATCTGCAATCCATGTCTGGTACCAAGAGTCCTTGTACATGACTTCCTCAATAGGAGAAAAATAGATCAGGAGGACCCCAGAAGCCTTTGTCACCAAAGACCCCAACATCCCTGCAGACACCCATAGCCTTGGCAACTGGACACCTTTGGAATCTTTACCAACATTGATGTCAGCTAACAGAGATGTCTGGAGACTACACTGTTGTGTCCTCATGAGAGGCAGAACTGCTGTAGCCCACCAAGCTGGTGCCCTCACACCCACACCCGCAGGGGAAAATCTTTTCCCACTAAAACCTATCCATAAAGTCTGGAAGAGGTGACTGCTGCATCCAATGCACAGATAACAATGCAAGGCAGCAAGAAACAAGAAAATCCAAGGAAATACCACCAAAGAACACAATAATTTAAAATAACTGCAAGCCCCCATGGAAATCTACTAGTTACCTGACAACTCAAAATAATTGCTTTAAGGAAGCTCAGTAAACTTCAAGAGAGCACAAAAAGTTAATTTCAACAAAGTTTGATTATTTGAAAATCAAATTAAATAAAAATAATAGATGAACAAAATGAGATGTTTAACAGAGATATTGAAATCATAAAAAGAGCCCAAAAAGTCTACACATGAAGAATACAATGAATAAAATAGAAAATGCAATAGCAAGCATCCACAGCAGCATTGATCAAGCAGAAGAAAGAGTCCATTAACTCAAAGACAAGATATTTAAAACTATTCAGTTAGAGGAGAAAACATAAAATAAGAATAAAAAACCCCCTACAAGATTTCTGGAACAACATAAATAGATCTGACAGTTGCATTTTAGAATTAAGGAGGGACAAGAGAGAAAAAAGCACAGAAGATTGTTTTAAAAAAAATAGTGAAACCTGTCCAAATTTGGGAAAAGTTATAAACAATCAAGTACAGGAAGTTCAAAGTTCTCCTCAGATTCAACTTAAAGAAGATTACACCAAAACATATTATAATCAAACTATCAAAAATCAAAGATAGAGCAAGAATCCTGAAAGCAGCAAGAGCCAAAAAATAATGTCCTCCCTTACCAGGGAACACCCATAAAGCTATCAGTGAATCTCAGCAGAAAATTTGCAGGCGAGGATAAAATGATAATACATTCAATTGGATGAAAGAAAAAAGAACTTGCAAAATAAAGATATTTTACCTAGCAAAACTGTCCTTAAGAAAGGAAGGAAAATAACAACATTCCCAGACAAGCAAAAGCTGAGGGAGTTCATCACCCACTAGATCAACCTTACAAGAAATGCAGGGATTCCGTTCCAAGTTGGCCAAATGGGAACAGCTCCCGTCTGCAGCTCCCAATGTGATGGACACAGAAGATGAGTGATTTCTGCATTTCCAACTGAGGTACCTTGTTCACCTCACTGGGACTGGTTGGACAGTGGATGCAGCCCATGGAGGGCAAGCTGAAGCAGGATAGGGCATCGCCTCATCCGGGAAGCACAAGGGGTCAGGGGATTTCCCTTTCCTAGCCAAGGGAAGCCGTGACAGACTGTACCTGGAAAAATGGGACACTTCCGCCCAAATATTGTGCTTTTCCAGCAGTCTTAGCAAATGGCACACCAATAGATTATATCCCACGCCTAGCTTGGCAGGTCCCACACCCATGGAGCCTTGCTCACTGCTAGCGCAGCAGTCTGAGATCAACCTGTGAGGCAGCAGCCTGGCAGGGAGAGGGACGTCTGCCATTGCTGAGGCTTGAGTAGGTAAACAAAGCAGCCAGGGAAGCTTGAACTGGGTGGAGCCCACCACAGCTCAACAAGGCCTGCTGCCTCTGTAGTCTCTACCTCTGGGGGCATGGCATAGGTGAAAAAAAGGCAGCAGAAACTTCTGCAGACTTAAATGTCCCTGTCTGACAGCTCTGATGAGAGCAGTGGTTCTCCCAGCACAGTGTTTGAGCTCTGAGAATGGACAGACTGCCTCCTCAAGTGGGTCCCTGACCCCCGTGTAGCCTAACTGAAAGACACCTCCCAGTAGGGGCCAACTGACACCCCATACAGGTGGGTGCCCCTCTGAGACAAAGCTTCCAGAGGAAGGATCAGGCAGCAATATTTGCTGTTCTGCAGCACAGCCTCCACTGGAGATACCCAGGCAAACAGAGTCTGGAGTGGACCTCCAGCAAACTCCAACAGACCTGCCACTGAGGGACCTGACTGTTAGAAGGAAAACTAACAAACAGAAAGGAATAGCACCAACATCAACAAAAAGGACATCCACACCAAAACCCCATCTGTAGGTCACCAAGATCAAAGACCAAAGGTAGAAAAAAATCACAAAGATGGGGAGAAACCAGAGCAGAAAAGCTGAAAATTCTAAAAAACCAGAGAGCCTCTTCTCCTCCAAAGGATCGCAGCTCCTCGCCAGCAACAGAACAATGCTGGACGGAGAATGACTTTGAAGAGCTGACAGAAGTAGGCTTCAGAAGGTCAGTAATAATGAACTTCTCCGAGCTAAAGGAGGATGTTCAAACCCATTGCAAGGAAGCTAAAAACCTTGAAAAAAGATTAGACAAATGGCTAACTAGAATAAACAGTGTAAAGAAGACCTTAAATGACCTGATGGAGCTGAAAACCATGACACAAGAACTATGTGACACATGCACAAGCTTCAATAGCCATTTCGATCAAGTGGAAGGAAGGGTATCAGTGATTGAAGATCAAATTAATGAAATGGAGTGGGAAGAGAAGTTTAGAGAAAAAAGAGTAAAAAGAAACAAAGCCTCCAAGAAATATGGGACAATGTGAAAAGACCAAATCTATGTTTGACTGGCGTACCTGAAAGTGACAGGGAGAATGGAACCAAGTTGGAAAACACTCTGCAGGATATTATCCAGGAGAACTTCCCCAATCTAGCAAGGCAGGCCAACATTCAAATTCAGGAAATACAGAGAACACCATAAAGATACTCCTCAAGAAGAGCAACTCCAAGACACATAATTGTAAGATTCACCAAGATTGAAATGAAGGAAAAAATGTTAAGGGCAGCCAGAGAGAAAGATCGAGTTGCCCACAAAGGGAAGCCAATCAGACTAACAGCAGATCTCTCGCCAGAAACTCTGCAAGCCAGAAGAGAGTGGGGGCCAGTATTCAACATTCTTAAAGAAAATAATTTTCAAGCCAGAATTTCATATCCAGCCAAATTAAGCTTCATAAGTGAAGGAGAAATAAAATCTGTTACAGACAAACAAATGCTGAGAGATTTTGTCACCACCAGGCCTGCCTTACAAGAGCTCCTGAAGGAAGCACTAAACATGGAAAGGAACAGCCGGTACCAGCCACTGCAAAAACATGCCAAATTGTAAAGACCATCGATGCTAGGAAGAAACAGCAACAACTAATGGACAAAATAACCAGCTAACATCATAATGACAGGATCAAATTCACACGTAACAATATTAACCTTAAATGTAAATGGGATAAATGCCCCAATTAAAAGAAACAGACTGGCAAATTGGATAAAGAGTCAAGAACCATCCTGTGCTGTATTCAGGAGGCCCATCTCACTTGCAGAGACACACAAAGGCTGAAAATAAAGGGATGGAGGAAGATCTACCAAGCAAATGGAAAGCAAGAAAAAAAAAAAAAAGCAGGAGTTGTAATCCTAATCTCTGATAAAACAGACTTTAAATCCACAGAGATCAAAAGAGACAAAGAAGGTCATTACATAATGGTAAAGGGATCAATTCAACAAGAAGAGCTAACTATCCTAAATATATATGCACTCAATACAGGAGCACCCAGATTCATAAAGCAAGTCCTTAGAGATCCACAAAGAGACTTAGACCCCCACACAATAATAATGGGAGACTTTAACACCCCACTGTCAATATTAAACAGATCAATGAGACGGAAGGTTAACAATGATATCCAGGAATTGAACTCAGCTCTGCACTAAGCAGATCTAATAGACATCCTCCACCCTAAACCAACAGAATATACATTCTTCTCAGCACCACATCACACGTACTCCAAAATTGACTACATAGTTGGGAGTAAAGCACTCCTCAGCAAGTGTAAAATAACAGAAATCACAACAAACTGTCTCTCAGACCACAGTGCAATCAAATTAGAACTCAGGATTAAGAAACTCACTCAAAACCGCTCAACTACATGGAAACTGAACAACCTGCTCCCGAATGACTGCTGGGTAAATAACGAAATGAAGGCAGAAATAAAGATGTTCTTTGAAACTAATGAGGACAAAGACACAGCGTACCAGAATCTCTGGGACACATTTAAAGCAGTGTGTAGAGGGAAATTTATAGCACTAAATGCCCACAAGAGAAAGCAGGAAAGATCAAAATCGACACCCTAACATCACAATTAAAAGAACTAGAGAAGCAAGAGCAAACAAATTCAAAAGCTAGCAGAAGGCAAGAAATAAATAAGATCAGAGCAGAACTGAAGGAGATAGAGACACAAAAAAACCTTCAAAATATCAATGAATCCAGGAGCTGGTTTTTTGAAAAAATCAACAAAATTGATAGACTGCTAGCAAGACTAATAAAGAAGAAAAGAGAGAAGAAACAAATAGACGCAATAAAAAAATGATAAAGGGGATATCACCACAGATCCCACAGGAATACAAACTACCATCAGAGAATACTATAAACACCTCTATGCAAATAAACTAGAAAATCTAGAAGAAATGGATAAATTCCTCGACACATACACCTTCCCAAGACTAACCCAGGAAGAAGTTGAATCTCTGAATAGACCAATAACAGGTTCTGAAATTGAGGCAATAATTAATAGCCTACGAACCAAAAAAAGTCCAGGACCCGACAGTTTCACAGCCTAATTCTACCAGAGGTATCAAGAGGAGCTGATACCTTTCCTTTTGAAACTATTCCAATCAATAGAAAAAGAGGGAATCCTCCCTAACTCATTTTATGAGGCCAGCATATCCTGATACCAAAGCCTGGCAGAGACATAACAAAAAAAGAGAATTTTAGACCAATATCCCTGATGAACATCGATGCGAAATTCCTCAATAAAATACTGGCAAACCAAATCCAGCAGCACATCAAAAAGCTTATCCACCACGATTAAGTCAGACTCATCCCTGGGATGCAAGGCTGGTTCAACATATGCAAATCAATAAACATAATCCATCACATAAACAGAACCAACAACAAAAACCACATGATTAACTCAATAGATGCAGAAAAGGCCTTCGACACAGTTCAACAGCCCTTCATGCAAAAAACTCTCAATAAACTAGGTATTGAGGGAACATATCTCAAAATAATAAGAGCTATTTATGACAAACCTACAGCCAATATCATACTGAATGGGCAAAAACTGGAAGCATTTCCCTTGAAAATTGGCACAAGACAGGGATGCCCTCTCTCACCACTCCTGTTCAACACAGTGCTGGACGTTCTGGCCAGGGCAATCAGGCAAGAGAAAGAAATAAAGGGTATTCAAGTAGGAAAAGAGGAAGTCAAATTGTCCCTGTTTTCAGATGACATGATTGTATATTTAGAAAACCCCATTGTCTCAGCTCAAAACCTCCTTAAGCTGATAAGCAACCTCAGCAATGTCTCAGGATAAAAAATCAATGTGCAAAAATCACAAGCATTCCTATGCACCAATAATGAACAGAGAGCCAAATCATGAGTGAACTCCCATTCACAATTGCTACAAAGAGAATAAAATACCTAGGAATACAACTTGCAAGGGATTTGAAGGACCTCTTCAAGGAGAACTACAAACCACTGCTCAAGGAAATAAAAGAGGACACAATCAAATGGGAGAACATTCCATGCTCATGGATAGGAAGAATCAATATTGTGAAAATGGCCACATTGCCCAGCGTAATTTATAGATGCAATGCTATTCCCATCAAGCTACCAATGACTTTCTTCACAGAGTTGGAAAAAACTACTTTAAACTTCATATGAACCAAAAAAGAGCCTGCATTGCCAAGACAGTCCTAAGCCAAAAGAACAAAGCTGGAGGCATCATGCTACCTGACTTCAAACTATTCTACAAGGCTACAGTAACCAAAACAGCATGGTACTGGTACCAAAACAGAGATATAGACCAATGTAACAGAACAGAGGCCTCAGAAATAACACCACACATCTACAACCATCAGATGTTTGACAAACCTGACAAAAACAAGAAATAGGGAAAGAATTCCCTATTTAATAAATGGTGCTGGGAAAACTAGCTAGCCATATATAGAAAGCTGAAACTAGATCTCTTCCTTACATCTTATACAAAAATTAATTCAAGATGGATTAAAGATTTAAATGTTAGACCTAAAACCATAAAAACCCTAGAAGAAAACCTAGGCAATACCATTCAGGACACAGGCATGGACAAGGACTTGATGTCTAAAACACCAAAAGCAATGGCAACAAAAGCCAAAATAGGCTAATGGGATCTAATTAAACTAAAGAGCTTCTGCACAGCAAAAGAAACTACCATCAGAGTGAACAGGCAACCTACAGAATGGGAGAAAATTTTTGCAATCTACCCATCTGGCAAAGGGCTAATATCCAAGATCTACAAAGAACTCAAACAAATTTACAAGAAAAAAACAACCCCATCAAAAAGTGGGCGACGGATATGAACAGACACTTCTCAAAAGGAGACATTTATGCAGCCAACAGAGACATGAGAAAATGCTCATCATCACTGGTCATCAGAGAAATGCAAATCAAAACCACAATGAGATACCATCTCATACTAGTTAGAATGACGATCATTAAAAAATCAGGAAACAATAGACGCTGGAGAGGATGTGGAGAAACAGGAACGCTTTTACACTGTTGGTGGGAGTGTAAACTAGTTCAACCATTGTGGAAGACAGTGTGGCTATTCCTCAAGGATCTAGAACTAGAAATATCATTTGACCCAGTGATCCCATTACTGGTTATATACCCAAAGAATTATAAATCATGCTACTATAAAGAGACATGCACACGTATGTTTATTGCGGCACTATTCACAATAGCAAAGACTTGGAACCAACTGAAATGTCCATCAATGATAGACTGGATTAAGAAAATATGGCACATATGCAACATAGAATACTATGCAGCCATAAAAAAGGACGAGTTCATGTCCTTTGCAGGGACATGGAGAAGCTTAAAACCGTCGTTCTGAGCAAACTGCCACAAGGACAGAAAACCAAACACTGTATATTCTCACTCATAGGTGGGATTTGAACAATGAGAACACTTGGACATAGGACAGGGAACATCACACACTGGGGCCTGTCATGGGGTGGGGGCCAGGAGGAGGGATAGCATTAGGAGAAATACCTAAAGTAAATGACCAGTTAATGGGTGCAGCACACCAACATGGCACACTTTACCTATGTAACAAACCTGCGTGTTGTGCACATGTACCCTAGAACTTAAAGTATCTATAAAAAAAAAAAAAAACTTTCACATACCAAAAAATGGATTCAAAACCTCAAAAAAAAAATGCTAAAAGGAGTTCTTCCAGTTTAAAGTAAAGGATAATAATTAGCAACATAAAAGTACATGAAAGTATAAAACTCATGGCTGGGCATGGTGGCTCAAACCTGTAATCCCAGCACTTTGGGAGGCCAAGGCAGGCAGATCATCTGAGGCCAGGAGTTCAAGACCAGCCTGACCAACATGGAGAAAACCCATCTCTACTAAAAACAACAAAAAATCAGCGAGGCATGGTGGCGCATGCCTGTAATCTCAGCTTCTTGGGAAGCTGAGGCAGGAGAATCACTTGAACCCAGGAGGCTGAGGTTTCGGTGAACTGAGATCACGCTATTGCACTCCCGCCTGGGCAACAAGAGCAAAGCTCCATCTCAAACAAAAAAAAAAAAGGAAAAGAAAAGAAAAAGGAAAAGAAACGAAAAAAAAGAAAGTATAAACTCTAGTGAAAGTAAGTACATATTAAAATTCAAAATACTCTAATACTCTAATGGTGGTATATACATCACTTATAAATTTGTTATAAAAGTTGACTAAATTATTAAAAAAACTATAGCTATAATAATTTGTTTAGGGATGTACAATATTAAAAGGTGCAAATTGTGGCATCAAAAATGTAAAATATGATTGGGCAATAAAAATGTAGAGCTTTTGTATGCAGTCAATGTTAAGTTGTTAATACCTTAAGATAGCCTGTAACAACTATAGTAAATTTTATGTAAGCCTCATGGTAATCACAAAGCAAAATGTGTAGTAGATACACAAAAGATAAAGAAAAAGAAATCAAAATATGCCACTGAAGAAAATCATCTACTCACAAAGGAAGACAGCAAGAGAGGAAGAAAGAAAAAAAAAAGATCTTCAAATTAACCAGAAAAAAATGAACAAGAGGCAGCAGTAAATCCTTACCTATCAATAATTATCTTGAATGTAAATGAATTAAATTCTCCAATGAAAAGACATATAGAGTGAGTGAATAAATAAAAATACAAGACTCAACTGTAAGATGCCTACAAGAGACACTCAGCTTTAAGTACACACACATAGACTATAAGTGAAGGGATAGAAGAATATATTTTATAAAAATGAACCAAAAGAGAGCAGAGGTAGCTGTACTTATATCAGACAAAACAGACTTTAAGTTAAAAACCAGCAGGACACAGTAGCTCACACCTCTAATATCAGCACTTCGAGAGTCTGAGGGGGGCAGATCTCTTGAGTTCAGGAGTACAAGACCAGGTTGGCAACATGGCGAAACCCCATCTCTATCGAAAAATACAGAAAAAGAGTTGGGTGTGGTGGCATGCACCTGTTGTCCGGCTACTTGGGAGGCTGAGGTGAGAGAATTGCTTGAGCCCAGGAGATCAAGGCTGCAGTGAGCTATGACTGTGCCACTGCACTCCAGCGTGGGTAACACAGTGAGACCCGTCTCAAAAAAGAAAAAAATTTAAAAACTGTAAAAATAAAAAAAGAATGTCATTATATCACAATAAAGGAGACAATTCATTAAAATAATATAATAATTGTAAACATATGTACACAATATTGAATTACTCATATATATAAACAAAATATTAGTAGATCAGAAGGGATAGATAGATGGTAATAAAAATAATAGTAGGAAACTTAATACCCTACTTTCAACTATGGACAGATTATCCAGACAGAAAATTAATAAGGAAACACTGGACTTCAACTACACTTTAGATCAAGTGGACTTAATAGACACATACAGACTATTTCATCCAGTAGCAGCAGAATACACTTTCTTCTCTAGCACAAATGGAGTATTCTCCAGGATAGATCATGTTAGACCACAAAATGAGGATTAACAAATTTTAGAAGTTTAAAATCATATCCAATGTCCTTTCCAATCATAATGATATGAAACTAGAAATCATTAACAGGAAAAATTTTGAAAATTTATAAACAACATACTTCTAAGCAAAAAAGTGGGTCAAAGAAGAAATCTAAATGGAAATTTAAAAACATCTTGAGATAAAAGAAAATGGAAATACAAAACACCAAAATTTATGAGATGCAGCAAAAACAGTTCTAAGGGGGACGTTTATAGCAGTAAATGCCTACCTTAAAATAGAAGAATGATCTCAAATAAACAATCAAATATTATACAACTAGAAAAATGTAACCAGACTAAGTTCAAAGTTAGTAAAAGAAAGTAAATAATAAAAATCACAGCAGAATTCAATCAAATAGATACTAGAAAAAAGATCAACAAAACTAAAATATGTTTTCTTTAAAAAATAAATGGACAAATCTTTATCTAGTCTAAAAAAAGAGCCAAATAAATAAAATCATGAATGCAAGAGGAGATGTTGCAACTGATACCACACAAATACAAAAGATTGAAAGAGACTACTACCAACAATTATATGCTAACAAATTGAGTAGCCTAGAAAAAAAATGATAAATTCCTGGACACATACAACCAACAATGACTTATACTGTGATGAAACAAAAAAAATCTGAGCAAATCCATAATGAATAAGAATACTGAATCAGTGAAAAATAATCTCTCATCAAAGAAAAACCTGATGATTCCATGGTTAAATTCTACCAAACATTTAAACAAGAACTAATACCAATCCCTCTCAAACCCTTTTGAAAAACTGAAATAAGAGAATACTTATAAACTCATGTTATAATACCAGTAGTAGCCTGATACCAAGACCAGAAAGAACACTACCAGAAAAATAAAATTACAGGCCAATATCCCTGATAAACCTAGGTGCAAAAATCCTCATAAAAATACTGGAAACCTAATTCAACAGCACATTAAATGAATCATCATGAATAAGTGGGATTTATCCATGGGATGCAAGGATGGTTCAATATACCAAAATCACTAAATGTAATACGTCACATTAATAGAATGAAGTTTAAAAGAATATGATCCTTTCAACAGATGCAGGAAAAGCATTTGATAAAATTCAACATGTCTTCATGATAAAACCTGTCAATAAATTAAGTAAACAAATGTACCTCAACATAATAAGCGCCACATATGATAAACTCACCATTAACTTCATACTCAATGGTAAAAAGGTGTAAGCATTTTCTCTAAGATCAGAAAAGACTAGGATGCCGATTCTTGCCACATCTATCTAACATAGTACTGGAAATCTTATCCAGAGCAATTAAGCCAAAGAAAACTTAAAAAGACATCCAAATTGGGAATAAAGAAATTAAATTGTCTCTGGAGAGGACATGATTGTATACATAGAAAACTCTAAGAACTGTATCAAAAAGTTGTTAATGACAATGAACAAATTTGGTAAAGTGGCAAAAGACAAAATCAACATACAAAAATCAATACTGTTTCTATATACTAACAACAAACCATCTGAAAAAGAAATCAAGAAAACAATCCCATTTAAAATAGCATCAAAAAAATCAAAGACTTATAAATAAATTTAAACAGGAAGAAGAAAATCTGTACTCAGAAATCTATAAAACATTGATGAAATAAATTGGAGAAGACAAATAAATGGCTATATATCCTGTGTTCATTGATAGGAAGAATTGATACTTAAAAGTTCCACACTACCTAAAGTGATTCCCTGATTGAATAAAATTCCACTCAAAACTCTAAAGACATTTTTCATAGAAATAGAAACAACACAGAAATAGAGAAAAATCTCAGAAAAAAATGTATGAAATTACAAAAGACAGTGAGTAGCCAAGACAATCTTGAGTAAAAAGCAAAACAAAAGAAAAGCTGGGACATCATCTTGCCTAATGTCAGAGTATACTATAAAGCTACAGTAATCAAATAGCAATCTTAATTGAATGGTATAGTAACAGACATGTGGGCCAACGGAACAGAGTAGATAACCCAGAAATAAATCCACACACTTACAGTCAACTAATCACACACAACTAGAACACACAATGGGTAAAGGGCAATCTCTTCAGTAAAGGATGTGAGGAAAACTGTATATTCACATGCAGAAGAATCAAATTGGGCCTTTAACTTCCACCATATTAAAAAAATCACCTCAAAATGGATTATAGAATTAAACATAAAATTGTAAAACTACTGAAAGAAAACACAGAAAAACAGTTCCTTGGCATTAGTCTTTGCAATGATTTTTTGGATATGGTCCCAAAAGCACAGTCAATAACAGCAATAATAGATAAATGAGGTTGCATTAAACTAAATAGCTTCTGCCTTCTAAAGGAAAATAACCCAACAGTGTGAAGGGACAACCTAAACCTACAGAATGGCAGAAAATATTTGCAATTCATACATCTGATAATGAGTGAATATCTAAAATAAATAAGGAACTCAAACAACTGAATGGCAAGAAAACAACCCAATGATAAAACTACAAAATTAGCAGAGGAACTGAATAGACATGTTTTCAAAAAACAAGACATACAAACAGCTAGCAGGTATATGAAAAGGTGTTCAACATCACTGATCAACAGGGACATGCAATCAAATCCACAATAATATATCACCTCACTCCTGTTAGAATGACTATTATCAAAAGGCAAAGGTGGAGAGATGTAAATTAGTATAGCCATTATAGGAAACAGCATAAAGGTTGCTAAAAAATTAAAAATTGAACTACCATATGATCCAGTAATCTGACTACTTGGTATATATATTTAAAGGAAATTAGTATGTCAGAGATATCTAGACCCCCATGTTCATTGCAGCACTGTCCACAATAGCCAAGATATAGAATCAACCTGTGTCCATCAACAGATGAAGGAATTTTTAAAATATGGTATATATACACAATGAAATATTAACACCATTCATCCATAAAAAGGAAGAAAATCGTGTCATTTGTGAAAGCATGGATGAACCTGGAGGGCATTATGCCAAGTGAAATTAGCCAGGCACAGAAAGAGAAATACTTCATGATCTCACTTGTATAAGGAATCTAAAAATGTCAAGCTCTTAGGACCTGAGAATACAATTGTGGTTACTAGTTCCCAGGAGAGGGAGGAACAGACAGTGTTGGTCAAAGGGTACAGAGTTTCAGCCAGACAGGAGGACTAAGTTCTGGAGATCTATTTTACAGTATGGTACTTATAGTTAATAACAACATATTATATATTTAAAATGTGCTAAGAGAGTTGATTTGTAATCTTCTTACCTGAAAAAAGTATGTGAAGTTATGGATGTGTTAATTAGCTTAACTTAATCATTTCACAATGTATTCATATGTCAAAAGTTCACATTGTACTCCATAAATGTATACCATTTTTATTTTTCAATTCAAAAATAAATCCAGAGGGTAAGGAATTAGATGCTTAATTACTGATGTGTATAAGAGAAGAAGTGGTCGAATTCCTAAGGCAAATTGTGCATAACTTGAGTATGGACCAAAGAGGGGCCACATGAAAGTGAGATGGCAGTAGACTCATCTTGCATCTTATCTCTGAGGACAACCTGGAAGAGTAGACAGAACTTTAGCAGAAGCTGAAAATATTACTAGATTCCTAAGAACTGAGGAAGGAATATGAATTAGTGTATAGATGCATTTGCACATATCAAATAACTCCAGAATGATGGAAGGTTGCTTAAGGACCCATGAAAGTGCTATCTATGTCATCTTTCAACCTCTGCAATATCCAATAAGCACACAGTTAGCCCACAACAGTACCAATCAAGTAAGGTCTTTTCTTACCTTTCCTCTCTCTCCCAGCTCCAAACTTGGAGGAACTCTAGGTAGTTGATATGAAGGAAAGGGGAAGAAGAGGAAATTGATCATGCCATCTTTCTGCACTGTAGACTTTTTGGTGTGAAAGAATAAGAATGTGGAGAAGGCAAGATTTAACTTTAAATCCAGTTCAGATTAAATTCTTAGCTTAATTATATGGAATTATGCATTTTAATTTCTAAGTTGTGACTGTGTTTATACAAATATAATCACAGAACTTTTTTTTCCCCAAAATGTTATGGAAGTTGGATGAATTTTCAATTAAGACAGAGAACTAGTTCTTTATGAGATTGAAAGTGAAAATGCTATATAAAACCAAATTTACTTATTCCTTCAAAAGTAAAAGTAAATAATCGAGTTCCCAGGATTCAACATCAATGTACACACAAAATTGTATTTCTATATGCTAGCAAGAGATATTGGAAAATAAAATTAAATAAACAATGTTATTTCCAATGACATATACATAAATTCTTACAAATCCTTTCACAACAAGTTGTGAATAATGTATACTATAAAACTCACGAAATACTGCCAAGACATTTATTTATTTATTTATTTTTGAGACTGCATCTCCTTGTCACGCAGGCTGGAGTGCAGTGGCGGGCTCTCTTCTCACTGCAGCCTCTGCCTCCCAGGTCCAAGCGATTCTCTCAAACTCCTGGCCTCGGCCGGGCGCTGTGGCTCACACCTTTAATTCCAGCACTTTGAAAGGCCAAGGTGGGCAAATCACGAGGTCAGGAGTTCAAGACCAGCTTGACCAACATGGTGAAAACCTGTCTGTACTAAAAATACAAAAATTAGCCGGGCTTGGTGGCATACACCTGTAATCCGAGCTACTCAGGAGGCTGAGGCAGGACAATTGTTTGAACCTGGGAAGCAGAGGTTGCAGTGAGTTGAGATCGCGCCACTGCACTCCAGCCTGGGCGACAGAGCGAAACTTTGTCTCAACAAACAAACAAACAAACAACAACAAGAAGAAAACCTCCTGGCCTCAGGTGATCTGCCCTCCTCGGCCTCCCAAAGTGCTGGGATTACAGGTATGAGCCACCGGGCCCGGCCCAGGACAATTTTTTTAAATGTACATAAATGGAAGGACGTACCATGTACCTGAATTTCAAGATGGTATTTAGTAGTATCTTTTGTTGTCAATCCTCTCTAATACATACATTAAATGTAATCATGATCCAAGTCCCCACAAAATTTTTCTTATAAATTAAAACTTGATTCTTATTTTAGAAAAATTCAAAGCATCTCATGTTAAATTTAAAAATTTTGCAAAACAATGGTGGAGGAGTTGCAAATCTAATTTTGATATATGTTTTGTTTTGAGATGGAGTCTTGCTCTGTCACCCAGGCAGGGGTGCAGTGGCGCTATCTCAGCTCACTGCAGCCTCCACAAAGACTCAAATACATGTTTGGGTCTATTTTATAAAGTGATGACAGGGTCATTCCACTGGGAAAGGACAGTCTTTCAACAAATGGAACTGAAACATGTAGATATTCATTGGGAAAAACAGCAATCTTCCCCTGACACTATCCAAAAAATAATTAAATATAAATCATAGACCTAACTATAAACTGTAAAATTTCTATAATAAAATCTTTACCATCTTGGGGCAAGTAAAAATTTTACAAACAAGACAAATTGCACTAGCCCAGTGATAAAAAAAATGATAAAGTGGACTTCATCAAAACTTACAAGAAATGTCCAGAATAGGCAAATCCATAGAGATAGGCAGCAAATTAGTGGTTGCTCAGGGCTGGGGCAAGGGAGAAATGCTTAATAGGTATAAACTTTTTTTGGGAGGGTGACTAAAATGTTCTGGAACTAGACAGTAGTGATCGGTGCACACCGCTCTGAAGGTACTAAAAGCCACAGAACTGTATGCTTTAAAATGGTGAATTTTATATCGTGTGAATTTTAATTAAAGATCTGCTCTTCAAGAGGCACCACTAAGAAAATGAAAAGTTAGGCATGGAGTAGGAGAAAATATTTGCAATACATAAAACTGAAGGGGTTTATATGCAGGATAAGACACCATATGGAGAACTAAATGAAAAAACAAACAATGCCAGATTAAAAAATGTTTAAATAGACTTGAATTGATACTTCATAAAGAAAAAAAATGGCCAGTGAGCTTATGAAAAGTCGCTTAGCGTTATTAGTCATCTCACCACCTGGTATAACACTTTATGACTTACAACAAATAATGTTGATCACAATAATAACAATGAACACTCCAGAAATACTAATTGTTGTGATGATGCTGGTGGGAGTGTAAAATGGCAAACCAACAAAGTAAAAATATTTGGAAGTTTCTCACATATTTAAACAGACACTTCACCCATGATCTAGGAGTTTCATTTCTAGATATTTACTTTAGTAAAGGAAAACATGTCTATAAAATACTGTGCAAGAATGTTCATAGCAGTTTTATTTATAATAATTAAAAACCAAGGCAACCCAAATATTTGTCAACAGATGAAGTCATAAGCACATTGTGGTATTCATACAATGGAATCCTGCTCAGCAATTAGATGGAGTCACTATTGATACACATAACTGCGTAAATCGATCTTAAAATATTTTTAAAATAAACCAGAAAAACACAGAATACACATGGTATGATTTCATTCATATGAGGTTTAAAAATATGCAAACTAAACTATGGTAGTGAAATGGTGGTTGCTTCTAAAGGAAAGGATTGACTTAAAAATGGTCCTGAAACAACTGACTAGTATGATGAAAACGTTATATATTTTAATTACGATGATGTATACAAAACTCATTTAACCATGCACCTAAAATCTGTAATTTTTTAAATAAAAGCTATATAATTCAATTAGAAAAGAATAAGTAATTTTTAAAAGTCTCTGCACAATCTTATAGAAATCCTTCCTCTCTCCCTCTCTATTTTGTCTTCCTTATGGAGCACAGTTAAATATCCCTATCTATGGTACAATTTAGGTATAAACTATTTATTTAATAATTTGTTGATCTTAGGAAAAAATAGGCTTGATCCTTTAGGCTAGAGTCAAGTTCCAGCATCCTATATTCTATAGAGAATTCAGGAAGTACCATGATACAGAAAGAACACGGCATTTGGAATCAAAATGACAAGGGTATTAGAACCAGCTCTGTCACTGATGAGCTGGATTTTGAAAAGATTAAACTGTCTAAGTCTCAGTTGCTTCATCTGTTAAATAAAAGAGGACCCTATGTAATTTTCCCACAGAGTGGGAAAAGATCGTGATGATATTCATAGAATATTAGCACACATTAGTTAGAGCTCCCTACGTGATAGTTTTTTTCTCTTACCCAATTCAAAAATTAATTGAATATTTTTAATTAAATAATTTATAAACCTTGAATTGACTATGATTTCTGATTTTCTTAGGTTGCTTAATTTTTCCTGTATCTGACATATCTAAGGTGTTACTGGTCAACCCTTCAAAGAGTACTCAAAAAACGTTTAAGAGTTTAACCGATTGCTGACATTGGATTTCATAATCTGGGGCATGTGTGATTTTCTCTGTGTACTCCAGTGAAAGGGAGCTTATTTGATATAAACAAGTTAACCTGTAAGGGGAAAACAGTTGCAGAGTTGTTACGAATGGGTAAAGAGTTAGGTAGTCATTACTCTTGCTGTTACTACTATCGGGAAGTCAGGAAATTACCCCATTTACTAATTTATCAATTCACTCATTCAGTCAGTTATTCCTTTGGTCATTTATTTGTTCATCTGTATAATTTTTCAACAAATATCTTGTGAATGCCTAATGTACTATGTGCTAGGTGTATGTAAAACAGAAACATTACTCTAAACGTTTCTTTTATATTTTTAATTTTACACAAGGGAAAAGTGTACATAGATTCTTTGAGACAGCTTTAGCTGCAAAGGAGTCTACTGAAATTCCTCACGCTAACATGCTGTTTTCAGAATGTCAATGCCTAAGGTAGAAATTAAAGACCTCTGGGAGTTCTGGAGAGTACAGCCATTGGACAGACCTTAAAACAAGGAGACAGGATTGTCCCAAAGGTGAGAATATGACAATTGCTATGTCATGCCCATGAGTAATCAATCACTGAGTTAATGCCTCCTTCAAAAATTCTGCCAGGGAACTTAGTTGTGTGCAGCACGTCTTGTTTGTTCTCAGGTTTGTAGTACTAACAAGGCTTCTTAACAATTAATTACACCCCTGTTTTACAAGTGTGAATGTTTTGATTTGTGAACTTTCTGGAGAACTTCAGGGAAATTTAAATTGCCCTCCAACAACTACCCAGTTCACTGCCCTGCACTATGCAAATTTGATATTAAATGATCAAGTATGAACCCGAAGCCTCATGAGGTCGTGGAATCCCTTGATTTGGGACCAGGTGTATGGAGATGTTCAATTATTAAATAATTAGTTTGGAAACAATAACTAATGTAGTTTAAGTCTCTTGCTGATTTCCTAATGTTTGTTAATTTAAGCACCTGTGTCTTCCTGTAACACTTTCCTACAGAATGCTTACCGGGATATGTCTAGCATGTAAATTAACAATGAATATAATTACCTTTTTGCAACTCACTCCAGGTGCCTAAGTGAGTAGAAATGAATTATGACTTTAATTCTCAGAAAGAGTTCAATATTCTGAATCTAATGATTTACAAAATCATTTAAATGTTTGGCTAAGTAATAATGTTAGTGTTAATTAAAACACCAAAATATTATATTTTTAGGTTAACCAAAGGTTCCATTGAAGATTCAGATAAATAATTATATAGTAAAGAGAAGCAGTTGTTTTAGCATACCTAATCTGTTCTCTGACTATTTGAAGGATGACTGAAGTTGTAGATGCATTTTCCAGCCTTCAGCAAAGTCCCTAATTCTTTCCTTTGACCTTCCCCATTTTTCTTGGAAGTAAAACAACATTCATCTTTGCAGAGAAATCATCCCATTGACACTTAAAATTCATGTTCAAAATTGCACTTATTATCTTCTTATAAAGTCATCTCAATAATATCATCACCATTCGCTCATGTAACTAAAAAAGAATGTGAAAATCATTTTAGATTTATCTGTCTCCCTTCAGCCCTACATCCATTAGTTAACAAGTTCTGGTCATTTTTCTTCAGACTCATCACCAAATTCCCAACCAAACTCTCATCTTATCTTGCTTACTCTATCCCAGTAGTGTCTTCTATTGAGTCATATTCTCCTGTCTTTAGGACTCTTGTCTCTAGCCTTAGCTGTGACCTTCAGGCCATCTTCTGAATATAAGAGTTATTTTTCCAAAGTGCAATTAAAAATAAGAGAAGGAAGAAAGTTCATGTCCCAAAGGTGCGGTTGCTAATGAGTTGGAAATGGGAGGAGTTTGTTTTGAGAGATAAAAGGAACACATATTGTCATTTTGAAACTATTCTGGATGTCAGCTCTTTATGGAATCTTATTCATCAAAAATTATTCAACTAGTCGTTTCACATTTACACATATTCCACATGTGTAAAATGGATATCTTTAATGGATATAAACACTAAAAATAAACAAGATAAAAAGTTTAAAAGTATAACATCTTCCTACTATTGAAATATGCAGATAATGCATTTAATTCTCAAATGAAATGCTCATACAGAGATAGTAAAAGACACATAATCTTATGGCATAATTATAGGCAGATCATCCCTAATCATTATTTCACAATTTCACCCTAAGTCTTAAGGTCAGGCAGTGGATTTATATGTAAGATGTTAAATTTGTTAAAATGCCATGTTAGCACAAATTGATTTGATAAAGACTGGTAGAACTTTTCCTAAAATAGAAAGAAAATGGGTAAAATGATCTTTTAAAAAGTCTGTGACTTTCATGGCAGATCGGCAGGGGTACCCCATTATGTAGTGTAACATGTATTACTACACTCGTAACAGTGCATGTTAAAATGCCAGCAAATAAACAGCAGGACTGAAGTAGGAATGAGGTTGCCTGCATAGAGCATTTCTTAGAAACATAATTACAGCATCATTGAAGCATGAAGGTAGCCACACATATTTGCAGCTGCTATAATCAGTGTAATTGGCCTGCCATTTCCTCTGCACACCCTTCTTCGGTTAAGACTTTAGGAGTTTCTGCTGGAATGATATAGTTAATGCCCATTTATTCTCTTCATGCATTAAATCGTGCTGTTCCTCTCTTCTACTCATATTGCTACTGTATCATATGGCATTGTTTGTGGAGTAGATTCAACTGTCAAATGGACTTTCAGATTTTCTATCAGAATGGAGTTTATAAAACAATTAAACATAAGACTTGTTTTCATTGTTGTTATTCTTCTTTGCATCATTTCTGGGTCCAGTTATGAATATCCACCTCATTAGCCCCTCTCTGCGTGGATACCTTGATTGTCACTGGCAGGGAAAGAAAGAGGAAAATTATTCACAAATTGCTAGAGTTAACCAGGGCAAATTCTAAGGCAGGGTATCTCAAACTTACCTCCTAATGGTTATTCTACCAAAAAGGCAAATGTACTTATAATGGAATAAAATAATTTGTTTTTGCTGAAAAGATCATATGTAGTAAATTTAAAAAGATTATGTATAGATAGTTACCTTTAGCCTTGACAATAATCATATATTTGTAGTACAAGTAATTTTAGAACATGACCAATCTTTTCCGTAAATATTGAGAAGCAATGCTAATAGATACGGCAAGTCATTTAAAGTTTAAGTAAGGAAAAAACATAGTAGTTAGAGAATACAGTATTATTTTATATTAATTATGGTTGCAGTGGTAATTAATGGGCTCAGAACTGGGAGAAATAAGACAAATTATAAATGATTGCTGATTCCTTCTGCATCTGGTCATGGTGAATTAACAGGGATTGGACTTACCCAACTACAGTAAACACTGAACAAATGATATAAAATGACTTATTTTAGACAGTGGGAAGAAGCACTGTAAGATCGTGACCCCTGAGAAAAGGGAAATAAGCAGGGCGAGCCCCATGATCACGTCGGTTTTCTTGCAGACACTTTCCAATCCACAATGTTGGCAGAAAAATCCAGAGTATAGCACAGTGATTTGATGAAATGAGGAGGCAGATATCTCACTGCAGAAAAATTGAGGCAATTATTGAAAAATGATTGAAATAATTTTACGTTAGAGTTCTAGTTCCTGTGGTATCTTTGAAGCAGTGAGGAGAATACAATGAGAATTGATCATAATACCTAAGAACTAAGAAAAAGAAAAGAAGGAAAGCAGGAAAGAAGAGAGAGAGAAAAGAGAGATGGAGACAGAGAAGGGAAGAGAAAGAGAGAGGAGAAGGTAAGGAAGGAGGAAGGGAGGGAGAGGAAGAGGAGCATGGGAAGAGGGGAGAAAGAAAAGAAAGCAGGAAGAAAAGGTAGAGGGAGAAGGGGAGGGGAGAGGAGAAAAAGGAAGAAAAGAAAAAAAGGAAAGGGGGAGGGAGGGACAGAGGATGAAAGGAAGGAAGGAAAGGGGGAAAGGAGAAAGGAAGAGAGAGAAAGAAATTAACATTTGTAATATGCATGCTATTTAAGATTTCCATAGTGATCATGGATTTCCCAGCAATGAAAATATAAACATTTCATGTTTCATCTTTTCTCTTTGCTGTGTGCTTAGGATGATGAAGGTGAAGGCATAGTCAGATGAGGGAAGCTGAAAACCATGTAATACTATGGCAGCCATAAAAAATGATGAATTCATGTCCTTCGTAAGGACATGGATGAAGCTGGAAACCATCATTCTCAGCAAACTATCGCAAGGACAAAAAACCAAACACCGCATATTCTCACTCATAGGTGGGAATTGAACAATGAGAACACTTGGACACCGGAAGGGGAACATCACACACCGGGGCCTGTTGTGGGGTGGGGGGAGGGGGGAGGGATAGCATTACGAGATATACCTAATGTAAATGATGAGTTAATGGGTGCAGCACACCAACATGGCACATGTATACCTATGTAACAAACCTGCACATTGTGCACATGTACCCTAGAACTTAAAGTATAATAATAATAATAATAATAATAAAAAGAAAGTTTATGTTCCCACTGTTTCGAAACCCTTTGTTAGTGTGGGTAGTCTTAAACTACCAATATATAACAAGTACTAATGTTGCCAGATAATCGGATATATCATTTTTTAAGAAATGCTGTTCAGATTTTATAAGTCCGTTTGCATATTTGCATAGCTTTCAGTGGTATTTCAGGGGAGGAATGATACTTGGGGCAGGATCCGGTTTCTTTGGATGGGCTGTTTATTCTCCTTATAGCAAGCTCTGACCTGAATTCAGAGAGGCTATGCAGACAAATGGACCTTCAGATGAAGAATTTAAGTGTAAGAAGAAAAATAAGCTTACTAAATAAAGTACCTTACTACATCTTGGCAAACATAACCATATGGCACTCTTATCTCCTAGAGGTACAGATGTTATCTTTCAGGATATAGAATAATCCACCCTCATCTTCTTCATTATACTGGTCTATCTTGATAGATTGAGGCCAATCTTATAAGTTCATTGGGATAGAGGTGGCAAATACAACTTAAATTTTCCTCAATTTTTGTCTCCTCACACCAGTATGGTCTTAGTTCTCTAAAGAATTATCAGTCATAGTTTATAATAGAATCAATTGATAAAATAATTATTAACCATTATGGGTCATTAATGCTTTATAAAGCATGCTCGCATATATATTGTTCCAAAATAACTTTTTTGTGAATTTATATTTCAGACTTGGTGCTCTGCAAGTGAAATATGATTATACTGAATTCATTTAGTCTTTGAAATTAATTATAGGTGATAATAACTATCCCTATTTTAGAGAGAAGACATAAGAGCTTTAGGAAGGAACCTAGCCCATGTTACACAACCCGAACTTGAGGGGCAATGTAAAGACCCAGGTTTGCTCTGCTTCAAACCTCAAGCACCTAAATATCATGATGCCTCTTTAGTATCATGTTTTACATTTTATAAATGAAGAAATGAGGGGGTCAGAGAGGTGCTTCACCTAGGAACATGGAGTTACCTAAGGACATGCAGTTACCTAAAGAGGACAATTGAGATCTATATTCAGATTTTTCATAAAAAATCTTTGAGTATTTTTCCTACTGTGTAGCAGCTTGTCAAGTTATTCGTCACATATAAGCATAAGAAATATTTCTCAGGTGCCTTTCCTTTTTAAAATGTGTAAGTGTTCCTATGTCAGAAAGGTCTTCAGGTTGCACATTCTATATAAATTGTAATGAGATACACGTGGGCATAAATATATTTCTAACTGTAAAATATAATTACTTAATAAAATAACTGTACTAATTTTTAGGGTGTCTAGGGTTGAAAAAAATATGAGAGTAACAGATGTAGATGTAATTTTAATCTAAGGCCAGGTACTTCATCTGAGATAATTTAAGTGACAAATCCCTGGACAATTCAGGGGGAAAAGAAGCAAAAATTAACATTTTCGGAGCTTTATTAAAGTCAGCCTATTTTTTTTTAATACTTTAAGTTCTAGGGTACATGTGCACAACATGCAGGTTAGTTACATATGTATACATGTGCCATGTTGGTGTGCTGCACCCATTAACTCGTCACTTAACATTAGGTATATCTCCTAATGCTATCCCTCCCCCCGCCCCCCACACCACAACAGGCCTCAGTGTGTGATGTTCCCCTTCCTGTGTCCATGTGTTCTTATTGTTCAGTTCCCACTTATGAGTGAGAACATGTGGTGTTTGGTTTTTTGTCCTTGTGATAGTTTGCTCAGAATGATGGTTTCCAGCTTCATCCATGTCCCTACAAAGGACATGAACTCATCATTTTTTATGGCTGCATAGTATTCCATGGTGTATATGTGCCACATTTTCTTAATCCAGTCTATCACTGTTGGACATTTGGGTTGGTTCCAAGTCTTTGCTATTGTGAATAGTGCCGCAATAAACATACGTGTGCATGTGTCTTTATAGTAGCATGATTTATAATATTCTGGGAATATACCCAGTAATGGGATGGCTGGGTCAAATGGTATTTCTAGTTCTAGATCCCTGAGGAATCGCCACACTGACTTCCACAATGGTTGAACTAGTTTCCAGTCCCACCAACAGTGTAAAAGTGTTCCTATTTCTCCACATCCTCTCCAGCACCTGTTGTTTCCTGACTTTTTAATGATCGCCATTCTAACTGGTGTGAGATGGTATCTCATTGTGGTTTTGATTTGCATTTCTCTGATGGCCAGTGATGATGAGCATTTTTTCATGTGTTTTTTGGCTGCATAAATGTCTTCTTTTGAGAAGTGTCTGTTCATATCCTTTGCCCACTTTTTGATGGGGTTGTTTGTTTTTTTCTTGCAAATTTGTTTGAGTTCATTGTAGATTCTGGATATTAGCCCTTTGTCAGATGAGCAGGTTGCAAAAATTTTCTCCCATTCTGTAGGTTGCCTGTTCACTCTGATGGTAGTTTCTTTTGCTGTGCAGAAGCTCTTTAGTTTAATTAGATGCCATTTGTTAATTTTGGCTTTTGTTGCCATTGCTTTTGGTGTTTTAGACATGAAGTCCTTGCCCTCTATGTCTTGAATGGTATTGCCTAGGTTTTCTTCTAGGGGTTTTATGGTTTTAGGTCTAATATTTAAGTCTTTAATCCATCTTGAATTAATTTTTGTATAAAGTGTAAGGAAGGGATCCAGTTTCAGCTTTCTACATATGGCTAGCCAGTTTTTCCAGCACCATTTATTAAATAGGGAATCATTTCCCCATTTCTTGTTTTTGTCAGGTTTGTCAAAGATCAGATGGTTGTGGATATGTGGCATTATTTCTGAGGGCTCTGTTCTGTTCCATTGGTCTATATCTCTGTTTTGGTACCAGTACCATGCTGTTTTGGTTACTGTAGCCTTGTAGTATAGTTTGAAGTCAGGTGGTGTGATGTCTCCAGCTTTGTTCTTTTGACTTAGGATTGACTTGGCAATGTGGGCTCTTTTTTGGTTCCATATGAACTTGAAAGTAGTTTTTTCCAATTCTGTGAAGAAAGTCATTGGTAGCTTGATGGGGATGGCATTGAATCTACAAATTACCTTGGGCAGTATGGCCATTTTCACCTTATTGATTCTTCCTACCCATGAGCATGGAATGTTCTTCCATTTGTTTGTATCCTCTTTTATTTCATTGAGCAGTGGTTTGTAGTTCTCCTTGAAGAGGTCCTTCACATCCCTTGTAAGTTGGATTCCTAGGTGTTTTATTCTCTTTGAAGCAATTGCGAATGGGAGTTCACTCAAGATTTGGCTCTTTGTTTGTCTGTTATTGGTGTATAAGAATGCTTGTGATTTTTGCACGTTGATTTTGTATCCTGAGACTTTGCTGAAGTTGCCTATCAGCTTAAGGAGATTTTAGGCTGAGATGATGGGGTTTTCTAGATATACAATCATGTCATCTGAAAACAGGGACAATTTGACTTCCTCTTTTCCTAATTGAATACCCTTTATTTCCTTCTCCTGCCTGATTGCCCTGGCCAGAACTTCCAACACTATGTTGAATAGGAGTGGTGAGAGAGGGCATCCCTGTCTTGTGCCAGTTTTCAAAGGGAATGCTTCCAGTTTTTGCCCATTCAGTATGATATTGGCTGTGGGTTTGTCATAGATAGCTCTTATTATTTTGAGATACATTCCATCAATACCTAATTTATTGAGAGTTTTTAGCAATGAAGCATTGTTGAATTTTGTCAAAGGCCTTTTCTGCATCTATTGAGATAATCATGTGGTTTTTGTCTTTGGTTCTGTTTATATACTGGATTACGTTTATTGATTTGCATATGTTGAACCAGCCTTGCATCCCAGGGATGAAGCCCACTTGATCATGGTGGATAAGCTTTTTGATGTGCTGCTGGATTCGGTTTGCCAGTATTTTATTGAGGATTTTTGCATTGATGTTCATCAGGGATATTGGTCTAAAATTCTCGTTTTTTTGTTGTGTCTCCATCAGGCTTTGGTATGAGGATGATGCTGGCCTCATAAAATGAGGATTTTATGAGGGAGGATTTTTAGGGAGGATTCTCTTTTTTTCTATTGATTGGAATAGTTTTAGAAGGAATGGTATCAGCTCCTCCTTGTACCTCTGGTACAATTTGGCTGTGAATCCATCTGGTCCTGGACTTTTTTTGGTTGGTAAGCTATTAATTATTGCCTCAATTTCAGAGCCTGTTATTGGTCTATTCAGAGATTCAACTTCTTCCTGGTTTAGTCTTGGGAGGGTGTATGTGTCAAGGAATTTATCCATTTCTTCTAGATTTTCTACTTTATTTGTGTAGAGGTGTTTATGGTATGCTCTGATGGTAGTTTGTATTTCTGTGAGATTGGTGGTGATATCCTGTTTATCATTTTTTATTGCATCTATTTGATTCTTCTCTCTTTTCTTCTTTATTAATCTTGCTAGCGGTCTATCAATTTTGTTGATCTTTTCAAAAAACCAGCTCCTGGATTCACTGATTTTTTTGAAGGGTTTTTTGTGTCTCCATTTCCTTCAGTTCTGCTCTGATCTTAGTTATTTCTTGCCTTCTGCTAGCTTTTGAATGTGTTTGCTCTTGCTTCTCTAGTTCTTTTAATTGTGATGTTAGGGTGTCAATTTTAGATCTTTCCTGTTTTCTCTTGTGGGCATTTAGTGCTATAAATTTCCCTCGACACACTGCTTTGAATGTGTCCCAGAGATTCTGGTATGTTGTGTCTTTGTTCTCATTGGTTTCAAAGAACATCTTTATTTCTGCCTTTATTTCATTATTTACCCAGCAGTCATTCAGGAGCAGGTTGTTCAGTTTCCATGTAGTTGAGTGGTTTTGAGTGAGTTTCTTAATCCTGAGTTCTAGTTTGATTGCACTGTGTTCTGAGAGACAGTTTGTTATAATTTCTGTTCTTTTACATTTGCTGAGGAGTGCTCTACTTCCAAATATGTGGTCAGTTTTGGTATAAGTGCAGTGTGGTGCTGAGAAGAATGTATATTCTGTTGATTTGGGGTGGAGAGTTCTTTCTGTAGATGTCTATTAGGTCTGCTTGGTGCAGAGCTCAGTTCAATTCCTGGATATCCTTTTTAACTTTCTGTCTTGTTGATCTGTCTAATGTTGACAGTGGGCTGTTAAAGTCTCCCATTATTATTGTGTGGGAGTCTAAGTCTCTTTGTAGGTCTCTAAAGACTTGTTTTATGAATCTGGGTGCTCCTGTATTGGGTGCATATATATTTAGTATAGTTAGCTCTTCTTGTTGAATTGATCCCTTTACCATTATGTAATGGCCTCCTTTGTCTCTTTTGATCTTTGTTGGTTTAAAGTCTGTTTTATCAGAGACTGGGATTGCAACCCCTGCCTTTTTTTGTTTTCCATTTGCTTGGTAGATATTCCTCCATCCCTTTATTTTGAGCCTATGTGTGTCTCTGCATGTGAGATGGGTTTCCTGAATACAGCACACTGATGGGTCTTGACTGTTTATCCAATTTGCCAGTCTGTGTCTTTTAATTGGAGCATTTATCCCATTTACATTTAAGGTTAATATTGTTATGTGTGAATTTGATCCTGTCATTATGATGTTAGCTGGTTATTTTGCTCGTTAGTTGATGCAGTTTCTTCCTAGCCTCGATGGTCTTTACAATTTGACATGTTTTTGCAGTGGCTGGTACCAGTTGTTCCTTTCCATGTTTAGTGCTTCCTTCAGGAGCTCTTTTAGGGCAGGCCTGGTAGTGATAAAATCTGTCAGCATTTGCTTGTCTGTAAAGTATTTTATTTCTCCTTCACTTATGAAGCTTAGTTTGGCTGGATATGAAATTCTGGGTTAAAAATGATTTTCTTTAAGAATGTTGAATATTGGCCCCCACTCTCTTCTGGCTTGTAGAGTTTCTGCCGAGAGATCCACTGTTAGTCTGATGGGCTTCCCTTTGTGGGTAACCTGACCTCTCTCTCTGAATGCCCTTAACATTTTTTCCTTCATTTCAACTTTGGTGAATCTGACAATTATGTGTCTTGGAGTTGCTCTTCTCGAGGAGTATCTTTGTGGTGTTCTCTGTATTTCCTGAATTTGAAAGTTGGCCTGCCTTGCTAGATTGGGGAAGTTCTCCTGGATAATATCCTGCAGAGTGTTTTCCAACTTGGTTTCATTCTCCCCATCACTTTCAGGTACACCAATCAGACGTAGATTTGGTCTTTTCACATAGTCCCATATTTCTTGGAGGCTTTGTTTGTTTCTTTTTATTCTTTTTTCTTTAAACTTCTCTTCTCACTTCATTTCATTAATTTGATCTTCCATCGCTGATTGAATCGGCTTTCTTTCTTTCAGTTGATTGAATCGGCTACTGAGGCTTGTGCATTTGTCACATAGTTCTCGTGACTTGGTTTTCAGCTCCATCAGGTCCTTTAAGGACTTCTCTGCATTGGTTATTCTAGTTAGCCATTCGTCTAATTTTTTTTCAAGGTTTTTAACTTCTTTGCCATGGGTTCGAGCTTCCTCCTTTAGCTTGGAGTAGTTTAATCATCTGAAGCCTTCCTCTCTCAACTCGTCAAAGTCATTCTCCTTCCAGCTTTCTTCCATTGCTGGTGAGGAGCTGTGTTCCTTTGGAGGAGGAGAGGCACTCTGATTTTTAGACCTTCCAGTTTTTCTGCTCTGTTTTTTCCCCATCTTTGTGGTTTTGTCTACCTTTGGTCTTTGATGATGGTGACGTACAGATGAGGTTTTGGTGTGGATGTCCTTTCTGTTAGTTAGTTTTCCTCCTAACAGTCAGGACCCTCAGCTGCAGGTCTGTTGGAGTTTGCTGGAGGTCCACTTCAGACCCTGTTTGCCTTGGTATCAGCAGTGGAGGCTGCAAAACAGCAGATATTGGTGAACAGCAAATGTTGCTGCGTGATCGTTCCTCTGGAAGTTTTGTCTCAGAGGAGTACCCAGCCGTGTGAAGTGTCAGTCTGCCCCTACTGGGGTGTGCCTCCCAGTTAGGCTACTCAAGGGTCAGGGACCCACTTGAGGAGGCAGTTTGTCCATTCTCAGATCTCCAGCTGCATGCTGGGAGAACCACTACTCTCTTCAAAGCTGTCAGACAGGGACATTTAAGTCTGCAGAGGATTCTGCTGCCTTTTATTTGGCTATGCCCTGCCCCCAGAGGTGGAGTCTACAGAGGCAGGCAGGCCTCCTTGAGCTGTGGTGGGCTCTACCCAATTTGAACTTCCTGGCCACTTTGTTTACCTACTCAAGCCTCAGCGATGGCAGGCGCCCCTCCCCCAGCCTCGCTGCTGCCTTGCAGTATGATCTCAGACTGCTGTGCTAGCAATGAGTGAGGCTCCGTGGGCATAGGACCCTCTGAACCAGGCGCGGGATATAATCTCCTGGTGTGCTATTTGCTAAGACTGTTGGAAAAGTGCAGTATTAGAGTGGGAGTGACCCGATTTTCCAGGTGCCGTCTGTCACCCCTTTCTTTGACTAGGAAAGGGAATTCCCTGACCCCTTGCGCTTCCTGTGTGAGGCGATGCCTTGCTCTGCTTCGGCTCATGCTCGGTGCGCTGCACCCACTGTCCTGCACTCACTTTCCAACACTCCCCAGTGAGATGAACCCAGTACCTCAGTTGGAAATGCAGAAATCACCCGTCTTCTGTGTCGCTCACGTTGGGAGCTGTGGACTGGAGCTGTTCCTATTTGGCCATCTTGGCTCCACCCCCAGCCTATTTCTTTTTTTGGGAGATTTCTTTGTTCATAAAAGGAGGGGTTGACAGAGTGTGGATGAATCCACAAAGCACCATGAAAGAAAGCCTTGGACTTGAAATAAGGATGACTGGAGGTTGAGGTTTTAAATTTGTCACTGATGTCAGGTATGTTGCTTAATCTCTCCGATTTTCATTTTTCTCATCTGCAAATTTAAATCCTAAAACCTAGTCTAATGGACTATTTTGAAAATAGAATGTCATAATGCACATTAGAATAGAGTGACTCTCTTACTAGATGAAATTTCAAGTATGTGATGAATGGAAGAATATGTGAACCAACATTTTCAGGAGCTTGGGAATGGGTGCACCGACCCAAAAAAGTGAATGTGAGGAAAGAGGAAACAATAGCATTTACTACATGACCCTGGGGTCTATAACATCATCATTTTCACTGAACTGTAGATAACATATAAATATTCTCTTGGGCCCTGATTCTTAACAGAACAATTTTACCAATCAGATACCTAAAAAATTAAATGGACTACATTAAACTATAATTCTACTGATTGTATATATCTTAACTCTTTCCAGCATTATATATTTTATGTAAATCAGTACAAAGGTATGCATAAAGGAAGAAAAATGAAGTAAGTTAATAATCATTACTTCTTCTCCCCAACCTCCTCCTTCTGCTATCAAAGCAGTGAAAGTAGCTAACAGTAAGTGTTGACTATCATTCTTGTATATTAACTTAGTGAATACTCACACCAACCCTGTGGATTAGCTACTATTATTATCCCCGTTTTTCAGGGGAGAAAAACAAGACTAGAAAGATTAAATAACTCATTTATTAATGTATCTGGATTTTAAAATCTAGCTTTAAATCTTCCAGCACTTGGGTCTTAGTATATTCTTTGTGTGTGTTTTCCAAAGTCGCACAACTGGTGTCTGAAGTAGATGGAATTTAAAACCGGAAATTCTCATTCTGGAATTAGTGTTGTTAACCAAAGTCCTTACTGTGAGAAAGACATCATGCTACATCTTTTCATATATGTTGTCTCATGAAATTCTTACAATAATCTTATGGGAGATGAATATTAATACCTATATTTATAAATAAGAAAACAGGCACTGAAAATTTGAATTCATTTTCTAAACTACATTGACAAAGCCTGTATTTGCCTGTTTTTTTTTTCTTTTTTTTGAGACAGAGTTTCACTCTTGTTGCCCAGGCTGGAGTGCAATGGCACCATCTCAGCTCATTGCAACCTCTGCCTCCTGAATTCAAGTGATTCTCCTGCCTCAGCCTCCCCAGTAGATGGGATTACAGGTGCCCACCATCATGCCTGGCTAATTTTTTTTTTTTTTGTATTTTTAGTAGAGATGAGGTTTCACCATGTTGGCCAGGGTGGTCTCGAACTCATGACCTCAGGTGATCTGCCTGCCTCAGCCTCCCAAAGTGCTGGGATTACAAGCGTGAGCCACTACGCCTGGCAGCTGTATTTTTTCAATAATATTTTGCTATCTTTGAGTCACCTGATTATTTGATTTCTCTAGGGTGAATAGCCAAATAAGTGAAAAAAATGACAAAGGGAAATATGGGTGCTTATTGGATAACATATTAACAGAATATTAATGGAAACTTTGGTATCTGATCAGGAGAATAAGTGTGCCATTGATCGGGGAAGAAACTGAAAAAGAGCCCAATTTATAGATATTAGAGTTCATCATAGGAGGGAAGAGCTGCCGGTCCATGACACACAGATTGAAATCAAAGTTTCCTTCTACTGAATAGGTTGGTAGGGGATGAGAAAAAAATTAGAAAACACTGTCAGAACCACTGGGATAGACACATAAAGGAGGAACTACAAGGCCAGGTAAAGCCAGGAGTGAAGATGGCTTAACCCTGAGACTATTGACAGGCTTCAACTGATTCAAAACTTCTGATCAGCAGTCAGGATGTGGGCTCAGGTGTGGAGTCAGGTGGAATCTGAATTTAGAGACATTAGTACTATCACCTGTAAGAATATAACTATTAGCCCATTATTCTTGGCCCCCTGCTTTTGATTGTGTGTGTATCCTTTGGCTGTGCATAAATGTGTGCTTTTGCTTATCTACAAATTCAAGCTATGTCTACAGAAAATGCCAGATCAACATTGAAAAGAATAGAGTCTAGAAGATAAAGTCTGCTCTGTTTGAGATGTCAGCAGTCTGGTTCAGGAATTTGACAGGCCATGGCCTCCAGATAGCATATCCCTAGTTATCTTTCACTCAATTCTATTTCGTACTCCACAAAAATTCTGTCCATATCTCTCACATGGATATAATTTTTTGTGTATATTAAACTCAGTAAATGACTGTAACATTACTCTACATCATACTTTACTGAATGCTAAAGTGTTGGAATCACTCCCAAAGTAGTTACCAAAGTCAAAGAATATAGTTGAATATGCCAGGCGCTGTGGCTCACACCTGTAATCCCAGCACTTTGGGAGGCCAAGGTGGGTGGCTCACTTGAGGTCTGGAGTTCGAGACCAGCCTGGCCAACGTGGTGAAACCCTGTCTCTACTAAAACTTCAAAAATTAGCTGAGCGTGGTGGCGGGTGCCTGTAATCCCAGCTACTCAGGTGGCTGAGGCAGGAAAATGGCTTGAACCCAAGACGAAGAGGCTTCGGTGAGCCAAGGTCGTGCCATTGCACTCCAGCCTGGGAGACAAGAACAAAACTTTGTCTCAAAAAAATATAGTTGAATAAAACAACTTTACAGATATAGACAGTTCAAAACATTTTTTTCTGTTGCTTAATTGTATCCTCTGAGGGGTTATAAATATGTCTGAGAAGAATTACGTGATGAGATAAAATAGCAAATTTTTTTGTGCTTAGTATCTACCACAAAACACATATTGTTATAACAAAATATGAACTGTGGTTCTAAAAAAAGTAGAAAGTGAAATAAAAAAAAACAGGCAGTTCATCTTCTTTCGTCTTCCTTTGTTTTACCAGAATCTTAAACATGATCAAAAAAATCTCTGTTTGGATTTACTCATTTGATGTTTATTGAATTTAGCCTAAACAAGGTAAAGACTTCTCATCCATAGCATATTATTTTAAAGTCATGCAAAACAATTGTGCTTCAGCTAAATTATTTTGTAGGTTGTGAAAGCATTTTAAGCAATGAGCAAAAATATTCTGCTTTTGATGTTTTGGAGGGGGAAATCAATAAAACCTCTTAAGTACGTGACATAAAAAAAGGAGCATTATATAGGATACAAAAAGCTTTATACTACAGTTAGTCTAATGATCATAACTGTAAATGGTATTGGAAAATGTATATAGTAAATTAAGTCTCACAAGCTCTGAATTTGCAGCGGGCAATTTAAAGAGGATTTCCTCACTTCTTCCCTAGGGGAGATGGGTGGGGGATCTCTCACACAGGCCTGCCTCTTCACCATCCATCATTTCAAAGAGACATATATCGGTCTCCAAAGTGCTTTAAGGCAGCTGCAAGCAAGTGTCACTTTGAGTTAAATGCATTATTAAACTGTTGGGAAATTTCACATCGTGGGTCATTTATCTATGCTAAATTGGGTCAAAAGCCTCTACACATGCCTAGATAAATGAGAGAGAAGAGCAAAATTCTCCTGTGGGAAGTAGTACTTTGACAAGCTTTATGAGTGTGGTTTATTTATTTATTTATTGAGTAGCTATGGGAGAGGGAGGTTTTCTTGTTTTTGTTGTGTATGTGCATGTAGTTATTTTAAGAGCTCATCAAACAAACATAGCACAGAAATAGTCTTATCTAATAAATATAGTTAGATATTTACCACCCCTACAATGCCACAAATTAGATTTTGTGGAAAGCATAAATCATTAAATATTCATTCATTTAACAACCATTTGAGTGTGTTCTGTGTGTCATACATTGTATAAGAAGTAGGGAGTGTGAAAATAATTATTTTAGGTGTAACTTTAAATCCTAAATTCTGAAGTTATTTCCAGCATGATGGGAAAGACCTGATTGCCTTAGATTTATGTTTTTTAAAAATGGAGTGTGGATGCAGACCAGGAAGGGATTAGTTCTTCCAGACTTTAAAAGAGGCAGTTCAGGAGAGAGAGCAGGGCCTTCAATAATGGGTAGTGATTTGCCAGATAAAGGAAGTCCAGGAGTCCAGTTCCAGGATGAAGGAACAGTGGGAGAGAAGAAAGAGGGAAGCAGAAGTGGAGTTATGATAATGATGTAATTAAGGACATAATTATAGAGTGCCCAAATTAGGACACTTCATAAAACGAAAGGGGGCACTATTAATAAGTAAACTGGGACAACAGATATAAAACAAATCTGTCCCAAACAAATGGAAAAACACGGTTAACTGAGGTGTGTCCTTATCCTTGCAGTGGCTTACATGCTGATGTTACAGTATTAGTAAAAGGCCATTCAAATCTAAGAGTGTGAATGTCCTTATTGCCACTGAACTACACATCTGAAATGGGCAAAACGGTAAATTGTATGTTATGTGTGTTTTACCACAATGGAAGAAAAGACAATCCAGAGCCCTACAAATGTGGACACAGTTTTAGTGGAACACTTACCAAGGTGGTGTGCAGAGGCAGAGAGGAGACATAGTTAAATGTAAATGATTCTAACAGACTTTATTTTCTTTTTATTGTATTGAATTTTGATTTTCTAGTAAATTGAGTAATATTGTGATTTTACCTCTTATTATTTCATCAGACCTTACTGTTCATCATTTAAGTTCCTGATATGCAGAGAGAGAAAGGAAAGAAGCTGGAACAGAGCCATCTTAAAAGCAGCAAGGGGAAGACAAGTCATCACTTGTAAGTAAGCTCCAATAAACACAGCTTGTTCTTGATTTTTAATTTAATTCCATGGTAGTGGGAAAATATACTTTGCATGATCTAAATTCTCTTAAGTTTACTGAAGCCAGTTTAAGGCCTGCCACATGTCCTGTGTTGGAAAATATTGCATGTCAACGGAATTTTCCCAAATGATTAAACCTTTTATATTTTGCACAACAAGCATGTATTGGGCATCTAATGAATTGTTTGGCATATTGTCAATAGTTTATGTGACAGAAAACTGAAGTTTCATTTGAGTCTTTGCTCAATCTGTTGCACAAAATGAAATTGTTATTTCTTGTGGATTTATTAAGATATAATTCCATGTCATACAATTCACCCATTTAAAGTGTAAAATCCAGTGGTTCTTAATATAATCACAGTGTTACCAAATTCTAATTTAATATTCTAATATTCTAATGTATTCTAATATTATCAAAATATAATTTTAGAACATTTTCTTTACTGCAAAAGTAAGCCCATGTATACCATCATTCCTCCTTACCCCCACTGACATTCAACTCAGCCCCAGACAACCACTAATCTACTTTCTGGCTCCAAAGATTGGCCTATTCTGGACATTCTATATAAATATAATTGTAAAACATATGATCTTTGTTACTGGGTTCTTTCACTTACCTTGTTTTCAAGGTCCATCTATGTTTTGTATCAGTACTTCATTCCTTCTGATGGCACAAAAGTCCATTGTATGGATGTACCACATTTTATTTATTCATTTATCTACCTAAGGACATTTGGATTGTTTCCACTTTTTGGTTACTGTGAAGATTCATTTACAAGTTTTGTGTGGATGTATCTTTTCATTTCTCTTGAGAAAATATCAATGAATGGAATCGCTGGGTGCGATGATAATTCTGTGGTTAACCTTTTGAGAAACTGTTAGACTGCTTTCCAAAGTGACTGCACCATTTTACGTTCTCACAAGCTATGTACAAGAGTTCCAATTTCATCACATTCTTGTTACTATTATCTGTTTTTTTAATCATAACCACCTTAGTATTTATGAGGAGATATCTTACAGTGGTTTTGATATTAATTTTCCTTATGGCTAATGATGTTAAGCATTTTTTCATGTTCTTATTGGCCTTTTGCACATCTTCTTTGGAGGAATGTCTATTCAATTCCTTTGCCCATTTATAATTGGGTTATTTGTCTCTTTAATTTTTGAGCTGTAAGTATTCATTGTATTCATTATATTTTTAGATACTAGTCTTTTGTCAGATATATGATTTGCAAATTATTTTTTTATGTTCACTTTTTTACTGCTTTTTTTTTTTGAGATGGAGTTTCACTTTTGTTGCCCAAGCTGGAGTGTGATGGCGTGATCTCAGCTCACTGCAACCTCCATTTTACAGGTTCAAGCGATTCTCCTGCCTCAGCCTCCTGAGTAACTGGGATTACAGGTGCCTGCCACTACACCTGGCTAATTTTTGTATTTTTAATAGAAACAGGGTTTCACCATATTGGTCAGACTGGTCTTGAACTCCTGACCTCAAGTGATCCACCCTCTTTGGCTTCCCAAAGTGCTGGGATTACAGGCATGAGCCACCATGCCCAGCCTTTGTTACTGATTTCGGATTTAATTACATGGTAGTGGGAAAGTATACTTGGCATAATTTAAATTCTCTTAAGTTTATTGAGGCCTGTTTAAGGCCCACTGCATGTCCTATGTTGGAAAATATTACATATCCACTTGAGAAGAATGTATTTTCTGCTGTTGTTGAGTGGAGTGTTCTAGGTTCTAGGTTCTAGGTTTATTAGGTCTGATTGATTTATAGTCTTGTTCAAGTCATGTATTTTTTTTTTGACGTATCTTGTTGTTCTGTCCATTACTGAAAGTGGGATATTTTAAGTCTCCAACTATTGTAGTTGAATTCTGTGAGTTTCCGGTTTATGTATTTTGAGGCTCTGTTTTAGTTTTATGTATACATATTTATAATTTCTATATGATGCTGATGGACTGACCCTTTTAGCAGTATAAATATCTCTTGTAATCTCTAGTATTATTTTTGTTTTAAAAATCTATTTTTTTCTATTTCTATTACTATAGGTACGTTAGCATTTTTTTTTTTTTTTTTTTTTTTCCGAGACAGAGTCTCACTTTGCTGCCCAGGCTGGAGTGCAGTGACACAATCTTGGCTCACTGCAACCTCCATCTCCCAGGCTCAAGTGATTCTCTTGCCTCAGCCTCCCGACTAGCTGGGATCACAGGCACATGCCACCACACCCAGCTAATTTTTGTATTTTCAGTGTATATGAGGTTTTGCCATGTTGGCCAAGCTGGTCTTGAGCTCCTGGCCTCAAGTGATCCACCTGCGTCGGCCTCCCAAAGTGCTGGGATTACAGGTGTGAGCCTCTGTGCCCCGCCACTCAGCTTTCTTTTGGTTGCTATTTGAATGATATATCTTTTTCCACCCTATTACTTTCAATCTATTTGTGTCTTTGGATCTATAATGTGTATCCTATAGATAACACATAGTTGAATCATAGTTGTTGTTTTTAAATCCAGTCTGAAAATCTCTGTTCTATCCACTCACATTTAATGTTGTTATTAATATGGTTGGATTTATGTATGTCACTTAACCATTTGATTTTGGTGTCTCAAATCTTTTTATGTTTCTCTATTCCTTCATTTCTTTCTTTTGCATTGAGTAAGTATTTTCTGGTAGAGCATTTTAATTTGGTTAGTTCTTTTTTTCACTGTATTTTTTGAGGTTTTTAAAAAGTGGTTTCTATATGGTTTCCCCACAATATACATGATCAGAATCAACTTTAGATTTACACCAACTTAAATTCAATGAGAAGTAGAAATCCTATTTCTAGATAGCCCTATACTTCCTTACCCTCATTTTGTGCTATTATTTTTAAGTGCATTATATTTACATATGTTACAAGCCCAAAATAACATTATTACACTTTACATGAGTTTATGCTATCAAAGGAGCTGAGAAAACAAAGGAGAGGAAGTATATATTTCTAGAGTTTTGTTATATTAACCTTATTTATCATTTGATCTATTTCTGTGGATTTGAGTAACTATTTGGTGTCATTTCCTTATTCAATACAGATTTTCTTTCATTCTCCTCTTTTGTGCTGTTACTGTCAAATATAATCCCAACAAAACAATTACAGGTACATATTGGTTGTTGAATACAATCACTTTTTAAAATTTATTAATGAAGAAATAAGAAGAAATACGAATTTATACTATCTTTTATAATTACGTAATTATCTCTAATGGCACTCTGTTTTTTCATGTGGATTTGAAATACTTTCTGGGATTACATGTTTTCAGCCAGAAGAAATTCTTTCAATATGTCTTATAAGGTAGATCCGCTAACAACAACAACAACAAAATCTGTTTTTATTTATTTTTGAAAGTCTTTATTTTGCCTTCATTTCTGTAAGGTAGGTTTGCTGGATATAAGATTCTTAGTTGAAAGACTTTGAAGATGTCATTCTACTTCTTTCTGGACTCCATTGTTTCTGATGAGAAATCAGCCTTTCATGTTATTGGAGCTTACTCGTAAGTGATAACTTGTCTTCTTCTTGCTGCTTTTAAGATTCTCTTTGTCTTCTGACATTTTTTACTAGGATGTGTCTGATACGGCTCTTATTGTGTTTATCCTACTGGGCGGTTATTGAAATTCTTGGAAGGGCAGGTTAATGTTTTTCATCAAATTTAAGAAGTTTTCAGCTATCATTTTTTTGAATATGTTTTCTACTCCTTCCTTTCTCTATTCTGCTGATACTCCCATTATTCATGCGTTGCTGAGCTTCTGACTGGTGAGAGTTTCTCTGAGGGGCAGATCGTTTTTCTTCATTAATTTTTTTCTCTATTTTTCAGATTGCAAAATCTCTGTCTCCAAGTTCATTAGTTCTTTCCTCTGCTTGCTAAAATCTACTGCTGAATTGCTGCAGTAAATGTTTTATTAAAATTATTGTGCTTTTCAGTTCCAAAATTTTTTATCTCATAATTTTTATATCTTTAATTCTTTATTTAATGATACATTATCACACTTTACTTTTTTTAAGCATAGCTTTCCTTAGTTATTTGAATATATATATAAAATATCTATTTTTATATTTTTGTTTTTATGTAGATCAAACATACATCTGTGCCTTCTCAAAAGCAGTTTCTATTGCCTGTTTTTTCTCCTGTTGAGAAAAAAAAGAGTTACATTTTTTTCTCTTTATTTGTGTGTTTTGTACATTTTTGTTCTAAAAAACTAGACATTTTTAAAAAGTCTTGTAACTACCCGGAATACTAATTTTTCACTCTTTCCCAAATCTCTCTTTGTATCTTTTCTTGATTTCTCTGTTAAGCTGTCTGTCTTAGTTTGTATCACAGAAAGCTGTTAGCCTCCACTGATTTCCACGTTTGTTTTATTGTTTCCAGTTATTCCCTGGGGATATAAATTGCTCTAGTCCAATTCACTTAAATGCAGGCCATTTTTAAAAAGCAAATTTTGAGCCCAGTTTTTGAAGTTTGTTCCTTTTTCTAGCTGTCACTTCTTGGTTCTCTCGTTAAACCTATAGCTTGTTTGTAGCTTTTCTGGAGCTACCAGCATCCTCTTAATTGCTAGGCTTGACCTTTTCTACATTTATTCCAAATAAAGTCAGTTTCTTTGTAGAATTTCTCCACCCTTTAAGCAAAACCTCTGCACAACTGCTCAGGAGCTTGGGAAGGGGAGAATGATCCACTTTTCGAGGAATGACACCCCCGCTTCACATGTGGGGCAATGAGGTGGAGAAGCAGCCTCTGGTTTTCTTGGTTGCCTGTTCCGAGGTATAGCATCTAACTTATGAGCAAACTGAGTGGAGAGCCCTTGGGGCCACTCTATTCTCACTCTACCACCCCTGGGCTCTTGCTTCTACCTATGAGTGGGAGTTGAATGGATGAAGAAAACCCGAGACCTCTTGGCCAGTCTTGTGTAGCATAGAGGTCCTGCAACGTGTAGCTGGGAATATGAGAAACACTGGCAACCTGCATCTCCCAGGAAGATAATGTCGCCCCTAACTGAGAAGTGGAGGGAAAAGGAGTCCTGTGTTCTTGACTGCACCCACCAAAATGGAGCCTCCATCATGCTGAGTTGGGTGACTGGGAGTGGGGGAGCTAGTCTTGGCTCAGTTACCACAGGCTTGCTGTTCTTATTGAGATTTAGTAGATTTTTAAAAAATAAGTGTTTCTTCACTGGCTGCATTGCCTTAAGAAAATTTCCAGAGATTTGTATTATTTTAAAATATACACTTTCACCAGTTATGGTTGTTTCCCTAGTGACAGGGTCTGTGTTACTCTTCATATCACCATCTAAAATAATCTTTTGAAAGGAGTTTATCCAATCTGAAGGCAATTCCCTAATCATTTCTATGTCAAAGAAAGGGGCCTCTATGTATAAAAAGTAAATTTTAAAAAGAGCCCTAATATTCACACCAGAACAGCTCTTTCCTCTGACTATTTTGATGCTGCCAGCATATGATATCTCTCTGGTATTAATACTGGCACCTGAGCCATTTTCCAGACACTGAACTTTGAAACTCATCAGAAGAATGATTGAAATACTAACAACTGGGATGTTTTTATTGTAAAAATGTTCAGTTCTTATTCTGAAATTATCTCAGTTCCCTCCTTACATATAGTAAAGACAGATAAAGGAGATACTCATATCTAGATAATATTGCATTATGTGACCACAGAGGTAGTTCTGAATTTTCATGACATGCTTTGTTGTTACTATAACAATAACAATACATAGCCAGTTCTAGTCCTCTAATACTAACATCAGTGCCATTTAACATGTGGGGAACTGGAAACTTAAGTTCACATAGCAAGCAAGTAGTAGAGGGGAGACTGAGAACATGAATCTCAGACAGATGGATTCCAAAGCCTCAGTCTTTAATCACCTTATAATTGTTTCACACTGCTCTAGTGTTAACCAATGCTAGAAACATTCATTAAGTACTGCATTTTACAAAATATTGTCCAGAGATCCCTGAAAGTCCTCAATACTCATTCAGGGATCCATGAAACTATTTCATAAAAGCTATTTTCATAATATAAAGACATTATTTGCCTTTTTGATTCTGCTTCTCTCACTGGTGTATATACAGTGGGGTTTCCAGAGGCCACAATACTCTGATTGGGAATGCTTCATTTGTTTGTATAGCTTTGTATCCTATATCTCCCTTTCTATTGCTAATGTGTTAAACATTGATAGATATAACCCAAACATATGAGGATCTTTGAGGCTGTCTATTTTTAAAATTGCAATGGAATCCTAAGACCAAAAAGTTTAGTTTGAGAGCCACATATTTAATTAATGCTACTGTAAATTATTCTAAACCATGTGGAACCATTGTTCTCCTATTTCTATGTATTCAATATTTTTAGATTCCAAATACATGTGAGATAGTGCAGTATTTTCTTTTTCTGTGTCTGGCTTCTGTCACTTATTATAATGTCCTCTAAACTGTTCCACGTTATTGCAAATTGTACCATATCTTTCCATTTTCAAAGCTGAATAGCATTTCACTGTATACATATAGCACAATATACAATTTAAAAAACATACTTGGAAGGAGTTGAATTTATATAACATACAATTTATAATTCCACGGCTTACAGAAAGAAAAGAAGTCCTTTTGCCTGTGATTTGACATCACTAAAATTTAGTATTTTTACATTTTTCTGTCTTAATTTTCCTTGCCTATCTTGAAGTTTAGAGTTAAAAGTGTAATTGTAGTGACAATTTATGCTAGTTGTCTGATAACATATTATATTTTACTTATGTCAAGAATTTGGGGATATCCTTTTTAGATATTTTATCGGTTCTATGTTAAAATGTGCTTTGAACTTTTTAAAAATAGAAGTAACTGTAAATGTGAATTTTGCAAATTCAATACACTTATGTTAATGAAAGTGGTCTGAATTAACACTCTTCCCTTTCATCGTTTTTTTTCTTGTTTCATTCATAAAATGACATTCTGCAGATGTGAGATAATGGAGGAATCAATTTTCATAACTGTGTTGTGAGAATTTCACAAAAGTAAACAAAAACTTAGCTGGTCTGGCATCTTGAATAGAGTTTTTTCTGTTTACTTGCAGTAGTTTTACTGCATTAATTGAAACTTAATCACTCAGGAAATGGGGTACAGCACATCTCAGAGTATTTCACCCAAGATCTGAGGAGTCCAGGACATTTAAACATCAACTCCTGACAGTCATTGTTTGAGGGCCATATTAGTTTTCCAGTGCTGCCACAACAAAATACCACAGACTGGGGGGCTTACACAATAGAAATTTGTTTTCTCACAGACTTGGAGGCTAAAAGTCCTAGATCAAGGTGTTGGGAGGCTTGGTTTCTTCTGAGGCCTCTCTTACTGGCTAGCAGATGGCTGCCTTCCAATATGTCTTCACCTAGTCTTTCCTCTTTGGCCATGCATCCCTGGTGTCTCTCTGTGTGTTCAAATTTCCTCTTCTCATAAGAACATCAGTCAGATTGGATGAGGGCCAACCCTATTGGCCTCATTTTAACTTAATCTCTTTAAAGGTCCTATCTCCAAATACTGTCACACTCCAGAGTCCTGGAGGGTAGAGTTCCAACATATGAATTTTGTGCTGGCACGATTCAGCTCCTAGAAAGGGATGTGCTGGGGTAGGAGGATTTTTTTTGAACTACTTCTGATATAGGCAAAGCAGGCTCAAGCTGCCAGTATAAATCTATGACAAAGAAATGCAGCTGTTCCCAGCTAGAAGTCAAACATGCACTGCAACTGTGAGGGCAAGGGTATATGGGTGGGGCAAAACAACATCTTCCATCTCTACAGACAAAACTACAAGTATCCTAAGGTTGACCTTATCAATTCATACATGGTGTAGTCTCTGTGTTTCAAGAAAGTAATGACCATATACATGCACATTTAACCAAATACATCTATCTGCATTCTATGTAAGTACCGAGATAGCAAAATAAATGACACAAAGGGATCATAGTCTATCAGGGTATATGATGTGGGTCATTCATGGAAGAGATAGAGCCATGGGACATGGTGCCATGGGAGAGAGTGGGGAGATGAGGATACAGGTCATCGAATAGTGAAGGCTTTCATGCAATGGTGACTCTTGAGCTGAATCTTGGAAAATAGATAGAAATCCATAAAATTGGCAAGAAGGTTGAGACAGAGATATGGAAATAATTTTGCTTATGGAGTAAGCAGGGTGGAGGTGGAGAGATAAGGATGGTGCATTAGTGCACTTAAATGTCCTATGGCAATGAGCTAGCATCTTTCAGTAGAGATGCTGGTAGAGAAGGCAGCTCTACTCTCCACTTCTTAGATTATAAACCATAGAAGGAACTTATTCACAGGTATTTTGTACTCAGCAATGCATTCAGAGGCTTTTCCCTTTCATTTTTTTTTCCTCATACAGTTGCAGAAGAGCAAAGTGACAAAAAGCAAACTAAGGTTTTCTCTGCAATTAGGAGTAAGCGGTTAAAGTTGTTCTCTCTCTGTCTGTCTCTCTCTCTCTGTCTCTCTCTCTCTCTCTTTTTCTCTCTCTCTGGAGGACCCAAGGCTGCTGGCAGCTGAGAAAAGCCACATGGAAGGATTTTTTATGCCAAGCTGGCTTGAATCCCAGAGTCATGCATATTCCTTTGAAAAGGGGTTTTGACTTCAGGCTAAGAAACCAGACTATGTTAGAAGGGAATATTCTCATCAAAGTCAGAGCATTTGCATTTAATTCAGCATTTTGCTCCATCCCAAGATAGCTTTTTTAGTTATTGCAAAATGTAAGACACTGTTCCCCTGAGAAAGAAAAAAGGAATCATCCACTTGCCTTTGAGACTTAAAATGAAGTGATTCCACAATTACCATGGGCTTGGTTAGAAATGTCTGCCTAAGTAAAAAGCGATCCTGTTTACTTATGGTGCATGCATGCATACATGTGCTTGTCTACTTTAAAAAGGGAAACAAGCAATCTAAAATAGAAATCTTTAGAATTACATGGACTTTAACATTTTTAAGGTTTAATGCATGGCTAAATTAAGGGCCAGCACTAATTGTCCTAAAGCGTAATATCTTCACTCATAAAGAAAGAAGAAAAATTATAGAGAAATTGGGCAATTTAGGTTAATTTCTGCCAAGGATATTACTAGACCAGGCAATATGTTACTCATCCCATATTACATGAGACATGCTTATACTAAAAATTATTTGTTGTTCATCTAAAAACCAAGTTTAACTGAATGTCCTGTATTTTTATTTACTAAATATGGCGAACCTAGGTCACTCATTCTAACTGCAGGTACCAGAACTCAAGCCAGGATTGCCTAAGCAAAGCTAACATTGTGAAACATTTTGCACTATTGATAGAAATATATCGTGGCACTATATTCAGTATTTTCTTTTCTTGGCTATGGAAAATGCTTGTGTACCGGTGTGCATTTATTTGTATGATAGTTGAAAGGCCAGTGTTTGAAATTCCTAACACCTAGGTTGGAATTAATGCTCTTCTGCTTGTCACTTATGCAATGTTACTCATATTTCTCTCAGAACCTCAATGCTCTTACTTGTTAAAGGGGGATTATTTTGCCTCCACTGATATGTAAGTAAATACAAGTTGACCAATTGGCTTCTGCCTGGCACTGCATGAAAAGTTAAACTTGAATTATTTCATTAAATCTTCACATGAAAACTCTGAGGGTAGACACTTGTAATAAGAATTCTGACTCCATCGTTGTTGTTGTTTTCTTTCTTTTCTTTTCTTTTTTTTTTTTTTTTACTTTAAGTTCGGAGACACATGTGCAGAATGTGCAGGTTTGTTACACAGATATACATGTACCATGGTGGTTTGCCGCACCTATCAACCTGTCATCTAGGTTTTAAGCCCCACATGCATTAGGTGTTTGTCCTGATGCTCTCCCTCCCCTTGCTCCTCACTCCCCCGACAGGCCCCGGTGTGGGTGTGTGTTGTACCCCTCCCTGTGTTCATACCACCTTTAAAGCTTCATCTCTCCTTCTTCCCTGCTGCCTCACATCTGGGCAAGCTGATAAGAAAGCCAGAGTGCTCCCTCCTTTGGTGTTAGAAGGGAGTTCAAACAATGGAAACTCTCATCACATCCCCACCCCAACTATCATAAGAGCCCCAAGCCAATTTCGTTTCCTTGATCTCTCCAGCCACTTAAGGATCAGCTTGGGAAGCCTGCCCTTTTCTCCCCAGAAAGACTCATTTGTGATTAATAAACATTTCACACTCTTTTGGGGGGGGGGGTGTGTGTGTGTGTGTCTTCAGTTTTAACATCTGAACCAAACTTTGGAAGGCGGTCCATCCTATTTCTTTGGAGTGGCTACAAAACAATACTATTATTAACATAATTTAGAGATGAGAAAACTTGGGCTTAAATGAGGATTAACTTGCCCCAATCACACAAACTAGTAAATTATGCATCTGACTTTAGAGCCGCAGCTTACGGTGTTAGGAAGATAAAATGAGGTCATTCATAGGAAATGTTTAGTCCAGCACTCAACACATGTTTAATGCCCCAAAAATACCACCCACATCTAGGTAAAACGGGGAGGTCGGCATGTGTGGACATTAAAGTAGGTTACTGATTCACTGTTGGGCCATCTGCACCGAACTCAGAGCTTTCCTAGAAATAAAGGTTTATGTGTGTAGCAAACAACCACCTGATGCTTGCAAACACTCTATGGCTCTCTTTTCAAAGCACTGAAAATGCACAGCTTCCATCAGTCCAAGACAAGAAGTTTATTTTCCAGTCTCACATCTTTCATCCCCCGATTGTTTGCTGGAAGCTGCTGGCTGGCTGTCAACATGACAACCCCCATCTGTCATCAGTGTATGTGTGCCTTCTATGCATGGCCTTTCATGGAGACTTGTAGGATATGTCTTCTGCTTGCCTGAAAGGTGGACACTCTGCCAAGACACTTATGAATCCTAGTGTTCTCTGCCTTTCTGTGTAAGGTACAGTCAAACTTCCCCTAATCTGAGAATGACATCTCCTGACACCTCTGTGATACACCAGGAAATCACTAGGGAGACAAGCATAGACCAGTAGAATGGGATGGCTGGGAAAGTAATGGATTCTCTGTCTTAGAATAATTAGAATCATTATTGCAAATACTTTTGAGCTAAAACCATCTCTCTGACTCTCTGGTAGTTGGAGAACATGTGTTCTCTATAAAGAACCCCTCAGATTTTATTTTGCATGGCAGAAAAATATTTGATAGGTAGCAAAATTACCATTATAGCTAAAAACACTTGTCTTGAAAATAGAATCTCATCAAGGACTAAGATATGTATACTCACAGAATCCTAGAATATTAAGCTGGTCTTTTTTTTTAAATTTTATGTTAAGTTCTGGGACACATGTGCAGAACGTGCAGTTTTGTTACGTAGGTATACATGTGCCATGGTGGTTTGCTGCACCCATTCACCCATCATCTAGGTTTTAATCCCTGCATGCATGAGGTTTTTGTCCTAATGCTCTCCCTCCTCTTGCCCTCCACCCACCGACAGGCCCCGGTGTGTGATATTCCCCTCCCTGTGTCCATGTGTTCTCATGGTTCAACTCTCACTTATGAGTGAGAACCAAAAACATGTTTGGTTTTCTGATCTTTCTAACAGCCAGTACTATTTCTCCTCCTCCTCAACTCAACTGCTGCTACCACTGTTATTACAATTACTACTACTACTGCTATTAGTAATTGTAAGTAAGCATTCCCTAATAGTAGCTAGTTTATATACTACATGCTATTCTGTGTGTGCTTTATATGCAAGATTCCATCTTCATTATTATACTATTAAGCAGGCTTTATTACCTCCTGCTTTTTTGAATGAGAAAACTGTTACGTGAGGCTGTGCTCATGTTATTCAGCTACTTGCTAGCTAAGCAAGGATTTGATCACTGCTTCTTTGGCATCTAATTATTTTTAAATATCACCTTGTTTGGTATTGTAGTTTAGATATCTGTCCACTCTAAACCGCTTGTTGAAATTTTATCTCCAATGTTAGAAGTGTGGCCTAATGGAAGGTGTTTGGGTCATTGAGGCAAATCCTTCATTAATAGATTAATGCCCTCCCTGGAGGGAGCAGAGGTGTGAGTGAATTTTCAGTCTCTTAGTTCCCATGAGAGCTGGTTGTTAAAAATAGCCTGGCTCTTTCCCCAGTCTTTTGCTTCCTCTCTTGCCATTTGGTCTTTACATACATCATTTTCCCTCCATCTGTCACCATGAGTGGAAGCAGCCTGAGGCCCTCACCAGATCCCCAATCTTCATCCTTCCACCCATCAGAACCGTAGCTCAATTGACCTCTTTTCTTTATAAATGACCATCCTCACATATTCCTTTATAGCAACACTACAGGGAATAAGAAACCTGGCATCTTCTGGTAGAGAAATCTGAATCCCAGATAACATGGTAACTAGGTTCAAGGTTATAGGATAGGGTTTCTAGAATTCAAGTTTGCCTGGCCACAGATAAATGCTGACTCTCATTTTCTTTCCTTATAGAACAGTAAAATGTTAATTCTATATCCTCAGTGGTGCCTTTTCTAGCTTTCGTGCTAAATAAAGGTCCTGATATTAGAAAGGACACTTTGCATACTGCACTTACGGAATGCTACTGCTCTGAGAGAGAAGGTGGGAGGTGCTCAGTGTGTGAGTTAGATATGCTTGTATCTGTGGCAATACTCTATGTGTCCTTCTTTATCCTTCCCTCTCCCTCTGGATTTTTCTAATATTATATTACTTTCCCTTCTTTCAAGAAGAAACAGTTATCTATTCTTTTTGAGATAAGCCCACGACACATTGCATGCATCTCTTTTAGCATTTTTCACATGGCTCCTCAATGATTTTCACATCTATCTGTGTCTCCTAGATGGCAAGCAACTTGAGGGCGAGAAGTGCATTATGTGTTTATTGGCATCTCAGGTTTCTCAAATAACAGGCCCTTAAAGTCTCTGTAATGATTTTGCAGATGACTGACTGAATGACACTGAAATTGCCACTAGTTGGCAAAAGTGTTTGTGCTTGCTTCATTGAGGAGGGAGAAAAGGAGGTAACAGGGTGAAACACAGGGGCTTGAGGGTCAGAGTGACATTCAGAGAGATACAGAGGAGATATGCGGATGTTATCTTGCACACTCAGCTCCATAAAGTTGTATAAAGGACAAGCTAACATTAAGCGGAAACTGTAAGGCTGTTTCTAAATAGATTATTCAATTACAGACATTTCTCCTGAATATAAGAGTTTCATACTGATTCACAGTAAAGGATACTTGGTAGCATCAAATCTTTGATGTTTTCTGGGAAACAAAGAATGTGTTCAGCGAATGCTCTTTCATGCATAGAATACGATCAGTGCTATTCACCAGGTGACCCTTAAAGTGTCACAGAAAGACATGAAGCTTCTGAGGGTGAAAAATTGCATCCAAAATATGCCTTTGATTTGCTTAAGTCACATTAGAGGGAAGCATTCAGAATAGGAATGAAGTTTTAAAAGGACACTAACGAAAATAAGAAGCAACTTTAATAACTTCACTGTTGAACATCATGAGGTATTTTACTAAGTGGCTTAAACGGAAAATATTTTTTTAAAAAGGAAAAGGATGACAGGCATTATCGAGCTGAACTGGAGAAAGAGTTTTAGGTAAATCCTCAGCGGTATTGTATAAAGAAGTATTATCAACTCCTGGAATCATAGCACGGTGTCCATACATATTCAGGGCAAATTTTTCCTCAAATGTCAGCATATTACATTGCAAGTTTATATCTGATTTTCTGTCTGTTCTCATATCTAGGTCTCTTTTGGAATTGTTGACTTCAAACCATACTTTCCCTTCCCCCTGACTGGGTAACACTGAATATTTAGGGCGCTAAGAAATGAAAACCCAGAAGTTGTCAGTACTGATGCACCTGCTGTGTACATGCCCTGAATGTGTGAGTGGAAGACAGAAGCCTATGTTGGTGGAATTCATGTGGCAGCGAGAAAAGATAAATGTGACACACTAGCCTCTACTCTCTATAGCGGATGAAATGATTATAAACAGGGAGTACTATTCCAGGGGTGTTTGTAGATATGCAAGGAAGACTCTTCAGGCCGTTTTCATTTTGGGGGAGTAGAAAAATAAAGCAAAGCAATAAAATGATGGCTATGTGAAAAGATGGACTAAAGAGAGGAGATGGCATAACTGAAAAAAAAAGTTGCCTTTTTGAGTACATATAAAACGCAATGGCTGAGGGGCATCTTTCTAGTCCGTCTCCTTGTGCCATTTGTGTACCTCCTACAAAAAAGAAAGAAAGAAAACCCACGATGGTTTTCAGTTGACTGTAATCCCTTATGCCCTTCCACAGATCCCGAACCACACACAGGCCTCTCTTGGTTAGTGTGATATGTTAAGCATTTGACCAATTATCACATAACAGTCCTCACAACCACACACTGGAAAAAATGATCACCACTAGTTTTATAAATGACTTAAGATTTTTTTTTGAATGGATGCTCACTAACGTACTAAATCCCACACCCACCAGCATCATCACAGTTCTGGAAACATTCGTATTTGGTGTAAAAATGAGTGACACCACGGTTCTGAGAAATGTTCACTTTTTTCCAGAAATCTTTTTGAATATTCTACCCTTTGGTTAAAGAAACCTGTAAAGATAGAAACCCCAAACTTGAGTGTGTCCGAACTCCCTTTTCTTGAGTGTATATTTTAGCTTTGCTATTAATTCCCATACTTTCGGTATTTCCTGATTTGT